>NC_059148.1:34258167-34263042 GCF_020740605.2 Lemur catta | reverse complement strand
GTGGCCCTGCAGCCACCAGCGCCTGCAGCAGCTGTCGCCCACCTGGGGCTCTCCAAGCACGCCTTGGTAGGCGAGGGAGCTGAGGCACAGAGTGGCAAAGCCACCTGCCCGCGGGTGCACAGCTGGGATCCCGAAGGGCCCCCGGACCCCCCAAATTTGAGCCTCCCCCCTTGTTTTTCCCGGAGGGGCCGCTCCGAGCAGCGTGTGTGCGGATGTGACCGCTTGCAACTGGACGCCGGGACAAGGACATGTGCGCAGTGTGGAGACCCCACCGTGGCTCCCCCCTTTGCCCAGCCCTGGGCGCCAAGCTCCTATCTGGGGCAGGCAGGGGGTGAGGGCCGGGGACAGCCCGGGTGGCAGGGCGCCAAGCTGAACTCTAGAAGAGCCCGGGGCTGCACGTGTCCCCCAGGGGCAGGGGGACCGGTGCTCTGCACCCTGGGCACTGCCGGGCGGTTCCCTTTTGCCCATATGGCAGACGCGCGTTGTGGCCCGCGGCTTCTGGCCACGTGACAGTCCCCTTGGCGGCCTTGCCCAGGCCCCCGTGGCCGGGCCGGGGGTCTCTGCTGGCTCCTGGGTGCTTGGGGGGGCTTTGCAGATAACTGGCACCGGCACGGACCCATGCTGGCACCCGTGCAGCGTGGCGATCCCAGGGAGGGGCCGCCGGCCCCCCGAGGGAAGCAGCTGGCCCAGGGGAGCGGGGGTGGGGGGGACTGGGCTGGGTCTATCTGGAGGCCCCGCAGCTGAGGCTGCAATAGGGGTGAAGAAGCGGGTCCCCGACTGTCAGCAGAGCACAGGGCTGCTGAGGGCAGTCCCTGAGGACGGGAGACCCTCCGGCTGCAGCCCTGCAGGTCGTATTCCCGTTCCCGGGATCCTGGGGTGACCTGGGAGGAGGCAGGGCGTGGCACCCCCGGGGGGTCTGGACGTCTCGTACCTGTAGGGAAACGTGCTGGCAAACAGCTCCTGGGCCTTGTTCCGACGCGCCTTACTCTGGTGAGTCTTTTTCTGGGTCCCTGGGTCCATCGCGGAAGAGGTTAAGCTTCGGGGGGCCTCTCAGCCATGGCTAAGGGACAAGAAGGGACGTCAGAGGGGGCAGATGGCAGAGTGACAGAGGTGCCCAGCGGGGATAGGGGTGCCGCCTGCCCCCAATGGTCTGCTGCGAGTGTGCGTGCATGTGTGTGAGTGTGCATGAGTGTGTGTGCATGAGTATGCATGTGCATGAGTGTGCATGAGTGTGTGCATGAGTGTGTGTGTGCATGAGTGTGTGTGCATGTGCATGAGTGTGCATGTGTGCATGTGTGTGTGCGTGACTGTGTGTGCACGAGTGTGCATGTGCATGCATGAGTGTGCATGCGTGCATGTGTGCATGAGTATGCGTGTGCATGAGTGTGCATGCCTGTTCATGTGTATGTGCATGCGTGTGCATGGGTGTGTGTACATGAGTGTGCGTGTGTGTGCATGAGTGTGTGCACGGGTGTGTGTGCCTGCATGACTATCCGTGTGCATGAGTGTGTGCATGAATGTGCATGGGTGTGCATGAGTATGCATGTTGCATGAGTGTGTGTGCATGTGTGTGCGTGTGTGTGCATGAGTGTGCGTGTGCATGGGTGTGCATGAGTGTGTGTGCACGAGTGCATGAGTGTGCATGGGTGTGCATGATTGTGTGTGCATGAGTGTCCATGGGTATGCATGTGCATGAGTGCGTGTGTGCGTGCATGTGTGTGTATGAGTGTGTGTGTGCATGGGTGTGCATGAGTGTGCATGTGCATGAGTGTGTGCATGTGTGTGCGTGAGTGTGTGTGCATGAGTGTGCGTGTGCATGGGTGTGCATGAGTGTGCGTGTGCATGGGTGTGCATGAGTGTGTGTGCACGAGTGCATGAGTGTGCATGGGTGTGCATGATTGTGTGTGCATGAGTGTCCATGGGTATGTATGTGCATGAGTGCGTGTGTGCGTGCATGTGTGTGTATGAGTGTGTGTGCATGGGTGTGCATGAGTGTGCATGTGCATGAGTGTGCATGCCTGTGTGTGCATGTGCATGTGTGTGTGCACACATGTGCGTGTATCCTCCCCTGCAATTTCGTCTGCTTCTCCTTGTAGTGTCCTCGAGATCCCCCAGGCTGTATCTGTGGTCTGTTCCCTTTCACTACCGAGCGGTAACCAGTGACCTGGAAACTCGCCCTGACGGTGCCAGCTGCCTGCCCGCACCCCGGCTCCACACTTGGTCCCCTGAGCTGATGGCAAAGCCCGTTGGGGAGGGGACTGATTCCTGCTCTGGGGGGGGGTGTCCCAGGCTGTGGGGGCTGGGTCCTTGCACCCGAGCCTGGGTGGCAGCAAGTGGTGGCCCTCTCTCTGGGTACCAGCGCCGTCCAGTAGAACATTCGGAGACTCTGGAAATGTTCTGGAAATGTCTACGTGCGTGCTGTCCAAGACGGTAGCTGCTGGCTACACGTGGTTGTCGCCTGAGTGTGACCAAGGGACTGAATTAGTTTTAAATTGCGTTTAGTTCTAGAAAACGCGCACAGCAAGCTGCACGTGACTAATGTCCTGCATGGTGCACGGCGCAGCTGTGGCCTCGGGACTGGAGGTGTCGCTGCTCCCCGCCACGACGAGCCCAGAGCCAGGGCTCAGCGGACCTTGGCCTCACCCTGCGGAAGGCCAGCCCTGCGGGGAGGCCGCCCTGAGCCGCGGTTCCCGGCTGCGGGGTCGCTCAGCGGCCGCGAACGGAAGCCCGGTGGCCACGACACGCAGGAGCCAGCGCCCCGGGGCGCAGCCCGCATGCACGGGGACACGGCGGGCTTTGGAGGCCACCGCGCAGGCGCCAGTGTGGTGGGGGCTGGAGGGCTGCCCCTCGGGCTCATCCAATCCCGACACCCCTGCCCCGCCCCGCCCGCCTCGGCCCCGCCCCATCGCCCCGCCCCTCGTCGGCCCGCCCCATCGCCCCACCTGTCGTGGCCCCGCCCCCGTCGCCCCGCCCCTCTTCCGGCCCCCATCGCCCCGCCCCCGCCCCCGTCGCTCCACCCCCATCGCCCCGCCCCCGTCGCCCCACCTGTCGTGGCCCCGCCCCCATCGCCCCGCCCCTCTTCCGGCCCCCATCGCCCCGCCCCTCGTCGCCCCCATCGCCCCGCCCCCATCGCCCCGCCCCCATCGCCCCGCCCCTCGTCGCTCCCATCACCCCGCCCCCATCGCCCCGCCCTCGTCGCCCCGTCACCCCACCCCCATCGCCTCGCCCCTCTTCCTCCCATCGCCCCGCCCCATCCCCGTCGCTCCACCCCCATCGCCCCGCCCCCATCACCCCACCCCCGCCCCATCGCCCCGCCCCTCGTCGCCCCGTCACCCCACCCCCATCGCCTCGCCCCTCTTCCTCCCCATCGCCCCGCCCCATCCCCGTCGCTCCACCCCCATCGCCCCGCCCCCATCACCCCACCCCGCCCCATCGCCCCGCCCCTGTCCCCATCGCCCGCCCCATCGCCCCGCCCCCGTCGCTCCACCCCCATCGCCCCGCCCCTGTCCCTATCGCTCCACCCCCATCGCCCCGCCCCTCGTCGCTCCACCCCCATCACCCCGCCCCATCGCTCCGCCCCATCGCCCCGCCCCTGTCCCTATCGCTCCACCCCCATCGTCCCGCCCCCCGCCCCATCGCTCCGCCCCCTCGCTCCGCCCCTCGTCGCCCCGCCCCGTCGCCCCGCCCCTGTCCCTATCGCTCCACCCCCATCGCCCCACCCCCGCCCCATCACTCCGCCCCCGTCGCCCCCGGGAGACACACGGGCGGCACACACGTGGCCAGAGTCGCCACTGGGCAGCCTGGCCTGAGGTCCCCCGACTCCCCGAGGACCCCGAACCCCCGGACTCGGGGAGGCTGCCTGTGCTCCCCAGTGGCTTCTGTCCAGAGGTCACTGGGGTCCTTGTCACGCGAAACCAGCTCTTGGAACGCAAGGGGGACGAGAGGGGCAGCCTGGGCCTTAGCCCGAGGGCGTGTGCAGAGCCGGGTCCGAGCGGGGAGGACAGAGGGGGACAACGTGCTGGGCCGCAGAGCGGGGGGTGGGACAGCAGAGGGACAGCTGCCCGTGTGCACATGCATGAGAGCGTGTGTCTCTGTGTCCATGCGTGTGACTCTCTGCCCGGTGCGCCTCCCTGGACGCTGGGGGGCCTCCCTGCCCCTCCTGCCAGCGCCACCCGATTGCCACCATCCACACTGGCCCTGCCCCTGGGCCTGGTGTCCCAAGGACACGGGCGTCCCTTCCCTGGGCCCAGGCGCACCGTCCTGCGGCCCCAGCCTCGCCCAGACCCCAGGGGTGACCCTGTGACCCAGCTGAGCCTGCCTCCCCCCCCCCCCGGGGACGGGGGCCGTGCAGAGCCCAGCGTGGCTGTGTGACAAGTTCTCCTCTGCCAGCCCCTGCCAGCCTCCCATTCCGCCTCCCAGCCACACAGGCCACCGGAGCTCACCGGGCAGCCCGCCCCGAATCCTGCCTCAGAATGTTCTGGAAGTGCTCCCGCCCAGGGACACGCAGGCTGGGACCACCAGGGATGGCCCAGCCCGGGGCCTGGTCGTCAGGGAGCTCCCAGCCACCGGGGAGGGGCCCCACGCACCCCCTGAGCGAGCGGCAGGACACTGCAGGCCGGGCCTATGTGATGCCACAGGGTTGGAGCCGGCCATGGCCCCGGCTGCCACGCCACCACGGCAGGACAGCTCGGGGCCCGGGCCAGACGGGGGCCCACAGGCTCACTGTGACATCAGAAGCCCCTGAGGTCACAATCAGTGACATTGCGCTGCCAACCCACGTAGCTGGAATCCAGCCTGAAGCCCCCCGAGCCGGGGAGGTGGCAGTAGGGGAAGCCCCCCGAGCCGGGGAGGGTGGCAGTAGGGACAGCAGCAGGT
>NC_059148.1:34145667-34255667 GCF_020740605.2 Lemur catta | reverse complement strand
GGGGGCTCAGTTGTCCGCTCTGGGGCAGGAGCGCGGCGGGGCCGGGTGAGGCCAGGGTGACGCGTCGGGTCTCCGGGGCTGTCGCAGCAGGTCCACACGGGGCCCTGAAGGGACTCCAGGACGGCAAAGGTGCCGGGTGTCGGAGCCGTGTCCTGGGAGCCCGAGCGTGGGGGTGGCCTGGGCGAGCCTGCAGAGAGGGCACACGCTAAGCTCGGCGGCCCGGCGGGGACTCTGCGCTCGCTGGTGCCATCGCGTGGCCGCCGGAGGGAACCGCGGCCGGTGGGCGGGTGGGCTCGGGGAGGCCCTGCTGGCCTGCCTGCGACCGACCGCGGTGGCCCCTCCTGGAGGTTTTAAATGTCCCAGGGAGGGGCAGTCCAGCCGGCCTGAGCGCTCTGATAAGGCCTGCACGGACTGGAGGATGAACTGGGTCTGCGGGTTCCCAGTAGACCGCGGATGGATGGAGGGGCGGAGGCCGGTGCTGGTGGCCCCTGTCCAGCCCCGGGGTGCTCTGCCCGCCCTCGCTGGCCCCCCGTGACCACGCAAGAGCCCACGGTGGCCGCGCCCTGCCATGCCCGTCCTCAGCCAGCGCAGGACGGGGGCTGCAGCATCCCCCCGCCGTCCCCCAAGTGGGGACCCAGCCCAGCCCGGAGAGGTGAGGGCCGGGGGGAGCAGCCACGGAGCCCCGGCGGGACACGTGTGTGGTCTCACGGTGGCCTGGAGGGACAGGCCGCTGGAGCAGAGGGAGCGGGGGACAGCCACGGCCAAGGCCTAGACCCGGAAAGCAGTCTGGGGACACGGCCCTGCTCGGGCTCGGTGGCCGGGTGACCCCCAGACACTCCCCAGCCCTCAGCAGCTCCCGGGCCCTGTTCCCAGCTGTCCCCTGGGGACACTAGAAGCAATGGCTTGCAGGGCCGTGCTGCGTGGCTCACAGCACCCGGGGCCTTGGAGTCACCCTCGCCACTCCCTGTCGTCCCTTCGACGGCCGTCAATCTCCCAGAGGCGCTTGTCACTGCTCCTCTCCCACTGTTTGCTGTCCCGTCATTTTGTGCAAATCTTACATGCGTGGGGCTTGAACGGTGACACAGCTGGGACGTCCGGTTGCCAGCTGCGGGGCTCCCAGAGGAGGCCCGGTGACAGGCCCTCATCCGTGTTCCTAGCTGGACATCCGCAGGGACCGTCACTTTGCAGCTGACGCGTGTGGAAGATTCTGGAACTGTGCCGGCAGCTGCTTGTCACAAACGGCCGGGGGACAGGAGGCTCATCCCCTGCCACCCTGTCCGTCCGGTGCTGCAGCAGGGGGTGGCCCGTCCCGGCTCGGCGGGGCAGGTGGGTGCTGGGCCAAAGCCCCCCTTTCCCCTTCGGTCGCCGGCCCCTTCCCCGGACGTGGTGGCTTTTGTCTGCTTCGGTGGCATCTTCCGGGACGGCCAGCGCCGTGTGCTGCTAAGTCATCGGGTCTATTGCTGCCTTGGACCCCTGCCCCCGAGTGGCCACCCACGGATGTCTGCGGAGGACACATGAGCGCTCAGCTCTTGGGAACAGGCCCCTGCCTCCCCTCTGTCTTGTCCCCGAGGAGCAGACGCGGGACAACTCTTGGTGACGTCCACGCTCAGGATTTACATTTTCACGCCCGGGCCAACACTGTCCCCTCTGAAGATCCGCATCCGTCTCCGGATCCCTCCCAGGGCGGCTGGGGACATCTGTCCCCAAATTTCTCATTCTACGTTCTCCAGAAAGTGTATTTGTGTGTGTGTCCGGGGGGTGGCAGGTCAGTCACCAGCGACAGGCACAACTGCCTGTCCACAGGCTGCCCCGAACCCGCTCCAACGCCCGGTCCCGGCGATTCCTGAGCGAGCCGGTCACCACGCATCCGTCTGCCCTCCGGCTCCCGGAATCAGCTGCTGTCACTGTCGCCGGCTGCTCCCGCCCTCGTGCGTCTGAGGTTTTGCAAAACCTCCCTTTTGGGAAGAGTCATTGCTACGTTGGTCCCCACGCTGCCTTCTTCACCCAGGGACCCGTTTTCTGTTTCTGGTCTTTTCTTCGGGGCCCGCGGTGTGACAGTCACATTCTGTTCCAGGCACGTAAGAACCGGTTTCCGTTTCTGGTCGTCATGGGAAGTTTCCTCTTTAAACACACGTATTTAAGCGCACGGACCACCTTGCGGGGGGACTGGGGGTGTGGGCAGGCGCCAGCCCCCTGCCCTGGGCCTCCACCAGAGCGGGGGGACAGCAGAGTGGAGATGTCCCTTCGGGCCACTCCGGGCCTTCTCTGGTGGCTCTGTGGTGGCCACAGCGAGGGGTGACAGGTCTCTCGGGGTGTGGAACATCACAGCAGGGCTGGAGAGTGGGGAACACCGTGGCACCCCCAAAACCCAGGGCAGCCGTAAGGCGGAGAAAGGTCTCCCCGGGTTCAAAGTGCAGGGCGTGGGCTGGAAGTCCTGCCGGTTCCAAGTTCCCAAGCCCTGATGACAGATCGGTCCCTGTCACACCCTCAAAATGTGCGGGGAGGAATCCAAGTAGGGCTGGGGGGAAAGCAGCCCAGCTTGGCTGCGGCTCGGGGGGCTGAGCCACCCCCAGTAACACACTTTCCTGGGGGTAAATATTATTCACTTCAGCTTCTAATGACCATTCTGTCACACGTAATGCCTGACACACAAATGTAGCACACATGGAAAAAAAAAAAAACAAGAAAATGGGCCGGGCGTGGTGGCTCACGCCTGTCACCCCAGCACTCTGGGAGGCCGAGGTGGGAGGATCGCTTGAGGTCAGGAGTTCGAGACCAGCGTGAGCAAGAGCAAGACCCGGCTAATTTTTTTCTGTATATATTTTTAGCTGTCCAGCTAATTTCTTTCTATTTTTAGTAGAGATGGGGTCTTGCTACATTGTCCAGTCTGGTCTCGAACTCCTGACCTCGCGCGATCCTCCCGCCTCGGCCTCCCGGAGTGCTGGGATGACAGGCGTGAGCCACCGCACCCGGCTTTTAAGCCACTTTTTAAAAGACCCAACGCCTAGCAATTCTGACCATAGACCTATGTAATCCTACGGCACTGGGCCAAACTGTGGCTCAAGACCGCAACTGTCCTAAAAGAGCTCCCATCATGCTGCTGTGTGGCGTCCCCTTCAGGAAACGGGAGGTTTTTCCAGAAGGATCCTGGATCGACCTCCCCCTTCCAGGGCCTTCTGGATGCTTGACGTGTTTGTAAACTCCCAGGAAACCTCTCTCTGTGCCCTGCTCCTTCTTGCAATTTGCTCTGCGTTAAATAGACTAGGAATCCTTTGAAGCAGCTTGAAATTAGATTTCACATCATACAGTATTGAAAACATTTTTTTTTTTTTTTAATATTACTGGTAGGATCAACAAGAAAAAGAAATTCAAGTGCTTTTCCCTGGAGTGAGATGCTTTTGCTCGGTCTAGAGATACTAACGACGAGAGGAGAACGGCTTCAAGGTCATTACCGTCGGGAAGCGAGTGAGGCAGGATTTTGATGGGAGGTTGGAACGAGACGACCGCGACCCACGCGGTGTGTGGCGGTCGGCTCTGTCCCCGCGTCCCAGCCCTCTGCCGTCGGCCACCCCCCCCCGCACCTGCACGGACGCCGTCCCCCGTGAGCACGTGGGAAATCCACGTGCACACGGTGGGCAACTCCTTTCTAGTTGCTTCCAGAACTGCAAAAAAATATGGTCGTAGAAACAGAAAGCAAAGGGGATCAAGTTTAGCTACCAGGGGGGTTAACGCAGGATAAATCGGGCCATTCCAAGGCGCCTCAGTAGGAGGCTCGGTTCTGACATGCAAGAGTCGTCGGCCTTAGCTCACCTTGTGACAACGAGGTTCCAAGCTAAGGCGTCAAGGAAGCAGCGTAGCTGCGTCTCACAGTCACCCGAGCCACAGGGCTGCCGCCTGCTGCTGTCCCGTCTCCCTGTCCACTTTCGCACCGGTGCTGGTCCCCGAGTAACAGAGCCAGGGTCACGAGCACGGCTCAGAATGACACGGTGACAAGGGAGACCCGACGGCAGCCGGGCTATCCTCAGCAGCCTTTCTGCGTGATGTCCAGCCCCGATGACTTTGTGATTTCCAAGGTTGTGAACACCTGAGCAAAAGGAAGAAAAAAAACCAAATATATACAGTCAGGCCTTAGCATTGCGCTAAGAAAACGCACACGGAATATTCCATTGACACGATTCCTTAAATAGACAAAGTGGTGACACATGCCAAATCTGATCTGTTTTCTGATCGTTTTTCAAACCCCACCAATGGAAGCCAATTAAGAAAACCCTCCTGGGCCGGGCGCGGTGGCTCACGCCTGTCATCTCAGCACTCTGGGAGGCCGAGGCGGGAGGATCGCTCGAGGTCAGGAGTTCGAGACCAGCCTGAGCAAGAGCGAGACCCCCCCATGTCTACTAAGAATAGAAAGAAATGATCTGGAAAGCTAAAAATATATATAGAAAAATGAGCCGGGCGTGGTGGCGCATGCCTGTCGTCCCAGCTACTCGGGAGGCCGAGGCAGGAGGATCGCTTGAGCCCGGGAGGTTGAGGCTGCTGTGAGCGAGGCTGACGCCACGGCACTCACTCTAGCCGGGGCAACAGAGCGAGACTCTGTCTCAAAAAAAAAAAAAATAAAACAAAAAAACCCCTCTGTTTCCTACCTCCCCGCATGTGGGGTGAATTCCAACGGTCTCATCAAGCTGCCGTTTTGTGAGCCTGCATTTCATCGCGACTGCAAATCCCTGGGTCATCTCCCCGGCGTTTGGTCCGAGGACGTGAAATCCTATCACCCGATCCTTTAACACAGGATCAAAGCAGAGAGAATCCCGCTAGGTTAATGGTCTGAACAGCAATCGATTCACTGCAAGTTCACAGTTAAAATTTACAGCGTCCGCTCTGGGCAAAGCGCTCCAGGGCTCGACCGAGCAAAGAACGTTACCATGAAACTGAGTCACTGCAAGAATCTGTTAAATGATCCGGGAAATGCACTTGCAGAGTTAATTTGCACTCAAATCTTCTAGAACAAGCAATTTACCGGCTGCGTGAAGGAGTTCATTAGTATGATGTCAATTTTCAAATTATGCTGACATAGGGCTACACAACAACACAACAAATCTGAATTAAAGGTCCAACGTTGGAATAATTCTAAGGCAGCAGGTTGTGCTGCAGATGCAGAGATCCCCAGCCCAGGGAGCAGGGGGCCCTGCTCCTGACGTCAAACTGAGGTGAAGGAGTGGCCAGGGCGGGCGCGGTGGCTCACGCCTGTCATCCTAGCACTCTGGGAGGCCGAGGCGGGAGGATCGCTCGAGGTCAGGAGTTCGAGACCAGCCTGAGCAAGAGCGAGACCCCGTCTCTACTAAAAATAGAAAGAAATGATCTGGCCAAGCAAATATATATATATAGAAAAAATTAGCCGGGCGTGGTGGCGCGTGCCTGTAGTCCCAGCTACTCGGGAGGCTGAGGCAGGAGGATCGCTTGAGCCCAGGAGTCTGAGGCTGCTGTGAGCGAGGCTGACGCCACGGCACTCTAGCCCGGGTGACAGAGCCAGACTCTGTCTCTAAATTAAATGAAATGAAATTAAAGGATTTCAGCTTCCAGTGGCATTACATACGTGGTCCAGTTTATTGCAGATTATCTTTGCATAGCAAACATTGTTTTCTCTGCCAGCCACTGTCCACTCAAGGGGCCAGAAGAAACTATGAAACACCTGGAAGACAAGAGAGAAAGATTAATGTATATGAAAACCACCTCTTGCCAGGCTCTCTGATTCCATAAAGACTGGGGCATGGCCCTCTACATTCTCCCTCTCGGATGCCTGCCACCTTTCGACCTTAATTTCTCATTAATTTCAGAAAGTTTTCAAACGGAGCGTCAAGTCCATAATTATCAGCACCAATTTTGCAAGACCCAAGTAAAAGTTCATGCCTGCAAAAAGGACGGCTCATCGTAACAGGGAGTTAATTACAAACACTAGGAAATAATGTTCTCTAAGTGTAAATTTTGAAAACAACTGCCTAAAATAATCTTATAAGGTTTTATTTTTATTTTTTATTTTTTTTTTGAGACAGAGTCTGGCTCTGTCGCCCGGGCTAGAGTGCCGTGGCGTCAGCCTCGCTCACAGCAGCCTCGGACTCCCGGGCTCAAGCGATCCTCCTGCCTCAGCCTCCCGAGTAGCTGGGACGACAGGCATGCGCCACCACGCCCGGCTCATTTTTTCTATATATATTTTTAGCTGTCCAGCTAATTTATTTCTATTTTTAGTAGAGATGGGGTCTTGCTACATTGCCCAGGCTGGTCTTGAACTCCTGACCTCGAGCGATCCTCCCGCCTCGGCCTCCCAGAGTGCTGGGGTGACAGGCGTGAGCCACCGCGTCCGGCCCAAGTAGACTTTCATTACCTATAACTCAAAAGTCCTAACTTATACGTTACACCTCCCTCTTTCCTCAACCGTACTCTTCTTCGTATCAGTTTGATAGAAAGATAGGATTTAAATTAATTTCCAATTCTCCTAAAATAGGAATATTATTTCCTACAATATAACCACGACAGTAAAGTGCAAAAGGACAAAAATAACATTGTGGCTGTAAAGACAAACAGTTCGTTAAAAGAGAAATTCTTAAAAAGGAAATAATAAAACACAGTCTTACTTCTAGATTCTCTTTTTTATAGACTTCGATCGCTTTCTCTTCGGAGAGTCCACAGCAACCGTATTCCAGAGGGGTGAACACTGTGGTTGGAACATTAATATAATCACACTGAAAGAAAAACAAGTTACAGTCTCTTATCATGTGACACTTTTTTGCAGCAAAAATCTGTTATTCCATATATTTATAAAAAGAAAATAAATGAGTGCAGTTCAGGGTGGCTGATTCTTTTTTTTTTTTTTTTTTTTGAGACAGAGTCTCGCTCTGTCACCCGGGCTAGAGTGCCGTGGCGTCAGCCTCGCTCACGGCAACCTCAACCTCCTGGGCTCAAGCGATCCTCCTGCCTCGGCCTCCCGAGTAGCTGGGACTACAGGCATGCGCCACCACGCCCGGCTCATTTTTTCTATATATATATTTTAGTTGTCTGGTTAATTTCTTTCAATTTTTTGGTAGAGACGGGGTCTCGCTCTTGCTTAGGTTGGTCTCGAACTCCTGACCTTGAGCGATCCTCCCGCCTCGGCCTCCCAGAGTGCTGGGATGACAGGCGTGAGCCACCGTGCCCGGCCAAAATTGTGATTTTGATGGAGATACCATCTCAAAAACAACAGGGAGAAACTTACCTTTTCTGAAGAGCCTCCAAAAAGCCTCCGGGCCAGTAGCTTTCCGGCCTGTATGGCAACAGGGGTGAGTTCCGGTTTCCCCTCCAAAATGTCCCCGATGGCATAGACGTAGGACACGTTGGTCTGCTCCACGTCGTTGACAGGGATTTTGCCGTTCCTGTTCGGTTTTGCAAAGGGAAAAAAAATAATTACGACCGACTCTGTACTGCTGGATGCCTAGCGCTGCTCCAAAAGACTGAACATGCAGGGAAAAACCTTCCTCTAAGAAGTCGTGCACCCCTTAAAATAACAACGACTTAAAATGACACAAGTTTCTGTAGCTCCAAAATAAAAACCTCTCTGGTGGAACTGTGCGTGCTTCCTGGATGCCTAGGAAATTTCCAGACTTTCCCCGCAGTTGCAACTGGAGCTTTGGGATTTTTCTCCTTGCCTGACCACGGGCATAAAAATTCACTCTAAATCGTAGACAGTAGGTGACTATATCTGCGCCATTATTTTTATTTTTTTTGGAGACAGAGTCTCGCTCTGTCGCCCGGGCTGGAGTGCCGTGGCGTCAGCCTCGCTCACAGCAGCCTCAACCTCCTGGGCTCAAGCGATCCTCCTGCCTCAGCCTCCCGAGTCGCTGGGACTACAGGCATGCACCACCAGGCCTAATTTTTTCTATATATTTTTAGTTGGCCAGCTAATTTCTTTCTATTTTTAGTAGAGACGGGGTCTCGCTCTTGCCCAGGCTGGTCTCCAACTCCTGACCTCGAGCGATCCTCCCGCCTCGGCCTCCCAGAGTGCTGGGATGACAGGCGTGAGCCACCGTGCCCGGCCTTAAAAGAAAATTTCTAAGAGGTGATCTGCAGCAAACATTCACCTTGTGCAGGATGAGACCACGTATACTTACTTCTCATTAATTTTGACGCCAATCTTGTCCAGGCCTATCTTCCTGGTACAGGAATCACGACCAATTGCTAACAAAACCTATATTGATAAAGGGATCAAAAAACACCAATTACCCACATCGGTAATGAAACAGGCAACGTCACTAGAGAGCCTTCAAACATTAAAAGGATAATAAAAATGTCATGAAGAATCTATTGCCAATAAATTTGGCAGTTTTGGCAAAACATTCCTTAAAAGACACAATTTACCAAAGTCACGCGCAGAAGTCTGAATAAACTTAAGATATGGGTTAAACTGTGTGGCTTCAAAATTTGGATGTTGAAATCCTAACTGCAGGTACCACAGGGTGTGACTGTATTTGGAAACAGGGCATTTAAAATGGTAATTAAGGCATAATGAGGTCATATACATAATCCAACAGGACTGGAGTCTTTATAAGAAGAGAAAATTGAGGTCGGGCGCAGTGGCTCATGCCTGTCATCCCAGCACTCTGGGAGGCCGAGGAGGGAGGATCACTTGAGGTCAGGAATTCAAGACCAGCCTGAGCAAGAGCGAGACCCCGTCTCTACTAAAAATAGAAAGAAATTAGCTATACAGCTAAAAATATATATAGAAAAAATGAGCTGGGCGTGATGGCGCATGGCTGTAGTCCCAGCTACTCGGGAGGCTGAGGCAGGAGGATCGCTTGAGCCCAGGAGTCTGAGGCTGCTGTGAGCGAGGCTGACACCACGGCGCTCTAGCCCGGGCGACAGATTGAGAGTCTGTCTCAAAAAACAAAACAAAAAACAAAAAAACAATATTATACTAATGGCTCACAAACTCTTCCGGAAAAAAAGAGGAAAAGGGAACGCTTCCAAGCTCCTTTTTACGAGGCTAGTATAAACATCTGACACCAAAATCAGACGAGGACATTAAAAGAAAATAAATTCATAAGCCAATAGTCCTCAAGAGCACAGATGTAAAATCCTTAATGAAATTTTAGCAAATCAAATATAGCAATATATAAAAAGGATAACTGATCGTGAGTGACCAAGTGGAGTTTGTCCCCAAAATGCAAATTTGGTTTATCACACAAAAATCAGTGTCATTCATCATATTAACAGAATAAAGCAGAAAACAATTTAAAACAATTTAATCCACCTGATCAAATTAAAAAGCTTTTGCACAGCCAAGGA
The DNA here is from genome assembly GCF_020740605.2 of Lemur catta. Classification (NCBI taxonomy): domain Eukaryota; kingdom Metazoa; phylum Chordata; class Mammalia; order Primates; family Lemuridae; genus Lemur; species Lemur catta. The sequence continues at coordinate 34,246,358 of NC_059148.1, read as the reverse complement.
AATAATCATCAGAGAGAACAGACAAGCTACAGAATGGGAGGGAATATTTTCATGCTATACATCTGATAAAGGGCTGATGGCTAGAATCTACAAAGAACTCAAGCAAATCAGCAAGGAAAAAAAAAATCAAACAACCCCATTAAAAAGTGGGCAAAAGATATGACTTGAAACTTTTCCGAAGAAGACAGACTCATGGCTAAAAACCATATGAAGAAATGCTCGGCATCGCGAATCATCAGGGAAATGCAAGTCAAAACCACAATGAGGTATCACTTAACTCCGGTGAGAATGGTTTTTATCAAAAAGTGCCAAGACAACAGATGCTGGAGGGGATGCAGAGGGACAGGAACCTTCATACACTGCCGGTGGGACTGCAAACTACTGCAACCTCTGTGGAAAGTAGTATGGAGATACCTCAAAGAGATACAAGTAGACCTACCGTTGGCTCCAGCAATCCACTACTGGGTATTTACCCAAAGGAAAAAAGACATCTGCACTCGAATGTTTATAGCAGCACACGAGTGCATTAATCAAATGTGGGATATGTATACCATGGAGTACTGTAACTTAGCCATAAATAAACGGTGAACTAACACCTCTTATATTAACCTGGATAGACCATTCTTGTAAGTGAAGTATCACAAGAAGGGAAAAACAACCACCACGTGTACTCACCATTAAATTAGAACTAATCGATCAACATTTATGTGCACATTTGGAAATAACATTCATTGGAAATCAAGCAGGTGGGAGAGGGGAGGAGGGGATGGGTGAATTCACGCCTAACGGGGACAATGCACACTGTCTGGGGCATGGGCACACTTAACAACTTTGAGTCAAATGGTACAAAAGCAATTTGTGTAGCCAAAACGTTTGCATACCTGTAATATTCTGAAAAAAAAATTTAATCATCTCATTACAGATGCAACGAAGCATTTGACAAAATTCAAAACTCTTTCATAATTTCCTCAGCACGCGGAAAATAAAAGAAAACTTCCTCAAGCAGATAAAAGGCATATGTAGGAAACTTATGGGTCACGTCCTAGCAATGGCGAAAGACTGAATTGTTCACTCATAAGATCAGAAACCAGATAGGAAGCCCATTCTCACAATTTCTAATTAACACTGTACGAGAGGTCTTAACCAGTGCAATAAGGCAAGAAAAAGATAAAAGGCGTGCATAATGGAAAGGAAGAAATACAACTTTTTATTTGCAGATATTAATCCTAAGAAGCTGCTACACAGTTAACATACACACAAAAAAAAAATCATTTGTATTTCTATATACTACCGACAAACCACTGAAAATTAAAATTTTTTTTTCTTTTTCTTTTTTTTTTTTTTGAGACAGAGTCTGGCTCTGTCGCCCGGGCTAGAGTGCCGTGGCGTCAGCCTCGCTCACAGCGGCCTCAACCTCCCGGGCTCAAGCGATCCTCCTGCCTCAGCCTCCCGAGTAGCTGGGACGACAGGCATGTGCCACCACGCCCAGCTCATTTTTTCTATATATATTTTTAGCTGCCCAGCTAATTTCTTTCTATTTTTAGTAGAGACGGGGTCTCGCTCTTGCTCAGGCTGGTCTCGAACTCCTGACCTCGAGCGATCCTCCTGCCTCGGCCTCCCAGAGTGCTAGGATTACAGGTGTGAGCCGCCGCGCCCGGCCTGCAAAAAGCTTTATACAAAAAATCTTCATAGTAGTTTTAATCACAGTAGCCCAAACTACAAAGAGCCCAGGTATCCATCCATCCACAGGAAAATGATGAACAGACTACGCTATATTCACACAATCCATGCAATAAAAAGACCTAGCTATTGATGCACAACATGGATGAATAGTGAAAACATCAATCTGAATCAAAGAAGCCATGTATCAAGGAGTATGTATTATATGATCCCATCTATGTGATGTCTAGAACAGGCAAAACGAGTCTACGGTGACAGAATTAGAATAGTGGTTGCTTGGGGTCAAGGACTGGGAAGGAGCGAACACAAAAGAGCTTTCTGGACTCCCAGAAATCTTGTTTCCTTTAAAGGAGTGTGGATTACATGAACATGCATTTGGCAAAACTGACAGAACTGTACCCCTAAGATCTGTGGATTTTACTACCTGCAAATTATAGCTCGTTACAAAAATAAACAATTTACAGTTAGATATTACGAACTTTCTACCAATACATTTGAAAACCCATGAAACGGACTGATTCCCAGAAAAATATAACTAATCAACGGTAACTCAAGAGAAAAATAGAAATCCTGAAAGTCTTTGGACCTTAAAAGAAGTTGGATCGGTGGTCAAATGTATCTCCGTAGAAAATTCTAGGCCTAGATGGTTGCATCAGTGAATTCTACCAAGCATGTAAAGAACCAATTCTCATATTACATAAATGCTGCCAGAGAATAGAAAAAGATGAAACTCAAACGTCTTTCATGAGCCAGAGTAATTTTGATATCCAAACCTAAAATGTTTACTATGTGAAAGGAAAATTATAAGCCAGTATGATTCATGAATATAAATGCAAAATTTCTAAATACCCAAGTCTAACATTACCAAGTTGGGTTTTTTATAATACAAAGTTGATTGAACATTAGAAAATCAGTGGAATTCAACACATGAACAGATCAAAGAAAAAAACTGATCATCAACAGCTGCCAAAGAAATGCGGTTACAAATGGACATCCATTCATGATTTTGAAATAAAGAAACAAAACGACATTTAGGAAACAAAAAATGTGAAAGGATTTCCTTAACTTGACTAAGAGTATTTACCAAAACCCTACAGAAAATATTACTCTCTAATAATGAAACACTGAATCCTTTCCTTTTGATAGTGAAAATAAGACAGGAATGCCTGATATTGCCATTTCTTGTCAACACTGTACTCAAGGTCCTGGTTAGTATACTTATGCAAGAAAAAAAGACAAAAACAGTAGAAAAGAGGAAACAAAACCGTTATTCACAAATAAATGTACACGTGCATAGGAAATTCAAAATAATCTAAGGAAAATTTATAATATTAAATAAGAGTTTAGCAAGGTTACTGAATAGAAAATCAAAACAAAAATCAGCAGCATTTCTGTATACCAGCAATAAATAGTTTAAAAAAATGACATTTTCAAAAACATATTTTTAAATATGTAGGTACCTAGGAATAAATCTAACAGAAGGTATTCCTCTGTTAGATCTCTATGGAGAAATTTATTAACTTTGCAGGGAATCATTAAACAATTAATGTCTAAATTAATGGACAGATATACCATGTTCATGGATTGGAAGGCTGACTATTACAAACAAGTCAAATGTTTCCAATTGATCTATATAACCGATGCAATCCTAACCAAAATCTCAACAGGGTTGGTGTTGGTTTTGTTATTTTGGCTCTGTTGATCCTTTCTGCATTTTGTTTACTTTAACTGAAAAAATTATGTACATAGAAAGACTGTATGAAACATACATGTACAGTTTCTGTTAAAACTGTGAACTAATTACAAAATAATTGTTGGCATCCAAAATATTCCAAGGGACAGTCGCATTGCTTGGGGATTATGTATTGTTTGTTTTTGAAAAATAAAAATAGCTTTTTTGTTGGTTTTGATTACAAAATATATTTAACGTTTATTGCAAAAATACTCAGATGAAGAAACGTATAAAATACCTAATTCTCCCGAAGTAGCCACTGATAACATTTGGATATATGTGTTTCCAGATTTTGTCCTATACACAGTTACACACATATATGTTTTATCATGAGTATTCTTTACGTATCACTGCAAACTCAAACGTCAGCAGCCAAACTGTTTTCTGTATTTATTATACTCTGACGAAGAATTAAAACATGTTAATCCTGGTATAATTTTTCCAGAAGCTTCATCTCTGCTAATTTATGAGCGTGTTCAATCACTTAGTGCTGATAAAAAAAAAAAAAGAAAAAACTTACCGTGTTATATATTCCATCAATGGTTTCCGGTCCCTCAGTGGATTTAGCCACTACTTTCAGCTTTCCGGGTGAACCTTTCTCCAACTGTTGAACCTAGTAAGGATAAATAATGTAATGATTCTATCTAAAGGTGACCGAAAACAAAGGGATCAAAGGACGTACACATGTGTGTACGTGTGTATTTGTGTGGGGAGGGGAGGGTGTATGTGTGCAGGTGTATTTAAGGTTTCTGGACTAGCCAGAGACAGAGACAAGTGGGCTGTCACAAGAGACATTCTGGAGGTAGAAATGAATTAACAAATCAGTGGAAATCAGAAGGAACATAAAAGGGGAAATGAAGGCATGCTCCCAGATGCTGGCTTGGCAACGTTGTACACTGTGGTAGCATTTACTGAGTGCTGGGATGGGCCAGGAAGGTTAGCAGGGGAGTGCACTGAGCTACAAAATCCAGAGTTTCATTTTTGTCTTGTTAAACCTGAAATGCACACGAGGGATTCAAGGAGCCACACCCAGCAGGCAGTTGTGGAAATGAGCAATGCCCAAACAGGAGATCTAAATCTGAGAGTCGTTTGCATTTGGATGATGCTTAAAACTACAGGCCTAGGCCGGGCGCGGTGGCTCACGCCTGTCATCCCAGCACTCTGGGAGGCCGAGGCAGGAGGATCGCTCGAGGTCAGGAGTTCCAGACCAGCCTGAGCAAGAGCAAGACCCCGTCTCTACTATAAATAGAAAGAAATTAGCCAAACAACTTAAAAATAGAAAACATTAGCCGGGCGTGGTGGCGCATGCCTGTAGTCCCAGCTACCCGGGAGGCTGAGGCAGGAGGATCACCTGAGCCCAGGAGGCTGAGGTTGCTGTGAGCGAGGCTGAGGCCACGGCACTCTAGCCCGGGTGACAGAGTAAGACTCTGTCTCAAAAAATAAAAAATTAAAAAATAAAAAAATAAATAAAAACTACCAGCCTCAAGAAGATCATCCAGGTCAAAGTTCAGAGAAGTGCAGAGAGGCCAAGATGAAAACTAACGGGAGCTGGTGTTTGCAGGTCACATAGACGTCGGTGGGAAAGCTGCAGACTGTCGGGCCACAAAAGCCACCAGGAAGGAGGCTGCTTCCCACGTAAGGAAGGTCAATGTCACCACACGCTGCAGGGAGGCCCAGCAAAATAAGGACAGAGGCGTGACCACTGGATTTGATGATGGGGAGAGTTTGCAAAAAACCCAACAAGCGGCGTCAAAGTAGCCACCAAGATTGGAGCAGCTGAGAGCCATCTAAACATGAAATGGAAGCAAGACACCTGAAGTCGCATGTGTGGAAGTTTTTTGTTAAGGGGAAAAGAAAAATAAGGACCCGGCCAGAAAGGCAGGGAGGGTGAGGGGGGCTGACATGTCTCAAGACGAGAGATACTGATGAGACTCAGGGAAAAGCCGATCACTAACTGGGGATGGGACACCTTTGAAAAGGTGAAAAAAAAAAATAAAGTGACAGATGAGGACACGCAGCCTCTGAGAAGTTCGAGGACACATTCTCCATCATCAACGGAGGGGACAAATGGGGTTGGTTCTATAAATTTGGGGATGCAAATACTATTTTTTGCTTTATTTTATTTTATTTTATTTATTCTTGAGACAGAGTCTCGCTCTGTCGCCCGGGCTAGAGTGCCGTGGCGTCAGCCTCGCTCACAGCAGCCTCAACCTCCTGGGCTCCAGCGATCCTCCTGCCTCAGCCTCCCGGGTAGCTGGGACTACAGGCATGTGCCACCACGCCCAGCTCATTTTTTCTCTACATATATTTTTAGTTGTCCAGATAATTTCTTTCTATTTTTAGTAGAGACGGGGTCTCGTTCTTGCTCAGGCTGGTCTCGACCTCCTGACCTCAAGCGATCCTCCCGCCTCGGCCTCCCAGAGTGCTGGGATCACAGGTGTGAGCCACCGCGCCCGGGCCACAAATACTATTTTTAACATGATTCTAGTACAGACTGATGTATTTCATGAAATAGAGAAAGGAGGGGTAAAATAAAAAATTAAAGAGAGGATAAGAAAGAAAATAAAAGGAATTGCAGATGTCCTTCAGACTTACCATCACGGGTACGAATTTTCTTAAGAACTTGACGCCGTGTTGCTGCTCCATGTAGGAGCTCACTTTCTCCGCCATTTCCTGGTCGAAGCCACGAAGAACGATCGAGCGCACCATGACTGTCACATCCAAGCCCAGGCCAGCAAGGAATCCTGCGCATTCCAGGGCAACGTACGAAGCCCCCACTACTAACGTTTTGCCAGGACAGTAACGCAGAGAAAAAAGGTCATCGCTGAAAAATAACAGTTAAAAAAAGAATACTTATGCAGGCCGGGCGTGGTGGCTCACGCCTGTCACCCCAGCACTCTGGGAGGCCGAGGCGGGAGGATCGCTCGAGGTCAGGAGTTCGAGACCAGCCTGGACAATGTAGCAAGACCCCGTCTCTACTAAAAATAGAAAGAAATGAGCTGGACAGCTAAAAATATATATAGAAAAATGAGCCGGGCGTGGTGGCGCATGCCTGTAGTCCCAGCTACTCGGGAGGCTGAGGCAGGAGGATCGCTTGAGCCCAGGAGGTTGAGGCTGCTGTGAGCGAGGCTGACGCCACGGCACTCTAGCCCGGGTGACAGAGCGAGACTCTGTCTCAAAAAAAAAGTAAAATAAAATAAAAAGTTAAACGGTGGATTTACTCTTACCTCGTAATACAGTACTCTTTATCTCCTTGGATCCCTAAATACCGCGGTCTTTCCCCTGTTGCTATGACAAATGTTGCGGCAGTATGACACGTCTCCTGTCCTTTTCGATTGGTGGCCTTGAAGAAAGAAAAGCGAATCTCACTTATTGCACTAACGCCCGTAGAGTGTCGCACGACCTGGACAAAAATAGTCACCACCCTCACGGGGCTTCTCGTTGTAAGAGGAATGACAGACGTGCACCAATGAATAACGTTAATGGGATGAGCACCCGCACGGAAGCTGGGAGCCTTCACGCAATATTGATCATGGCACCGCAGTGGGGACAGGGTGGCAGGCAGGAAAGCCCAGCGAGGATGGCGGCAAAGAAGGAGTGGAGCCTGTCCAGGGGAAGTGAGCAAAGTCGAACGATTCTGGAGGAATGGGCCCTGGGACAGATGAAATTGTGCGCACACAAGCACAGGGGCCTGGAAGCACCTGGTGTCTGGGGGACAGCAGGGGGCCAGAGGTGGCTGGAGAACAGGGCTGTGTCCGAGATGAAATGAAACAGACAGATTAGAGCCACCGGGGGAGGCCCTTATGTTCCACCCTAAAAAATCGAGGCTGTGGGGAACGAACCAATATTGCTCATTATTTTAGTTATGCAAATGATTCGTGAATGCATTTGTCTTTTTAAGCATGCAAGCGCCAATAAAGATGTGTTACGCTGGGGGAGTTGGCACCATCGAGGGCTGGCGGACAAGGAGCCACTTAGAAAGTTCCAGAAACAGGACTATGCAGCATAGGCCGAGGGGTGGACGGGGGTACCCCGGAGTTTCCAGCCCGAGCAACTAAGTGGGGAACTGCAGAAGAGGCAGGATTGGTTGGGGAAGGATTGGTTTAATCAACCACGGGTGCCAGGGAATGTGAGAAACAAAACTCACGTGCATTTGTACTGTGCTCACGTGACTAATGCAATTCAAGTTGGCCCATGTGAGGCTCTGAAGGGGGCAGCTTTGGACAGACCACCTTACACCTGTCTAAGTTGACGTAACAACTGGCTGCAAAATAATCTGAAATCTTACCAACATGTTCTCCCACTGTGCTGTCAGAACCAAGCACAAAAACACACTAGATGTGGCGGATGATATGTGATTGGCTTTCGTAACTCCAATTTAAAACGTCTGTGTTGGGCAATGCAAAGCAAAAGCACAATGAGATATTGCTTATCTCCCGTGAGAATGGCCTTTATCAAAAAGTCCCAAGACAACAAATGTTGGCGTGGATGCGGAGAGACAGGAACACTCCTACACTGCTGGCGGGACTGCAAACTAGTGCAACCTCGGTGGAAAGCAATATGGAGATACCTTAAACAGATTCGAGTAGACCTACCATTCGATCCCGCAATGCCATTATTGGGCATCTACCCAAAAGAACAAAAGACATCCTATAAAAAAGACATCTGCACTTGAACGTTCATAGCAGCACAATTCACAATTGCGAAGATGTGGAAACAACCCAAGTGCCCGCCGATCCATGAGTGGATTAATAAAACGTGGCACATGTACACCATGGAGTTCTACTCAGCTATTAGAAACAATGGTGACCTAGCACCTCTTGTATTTTCCTGGATGGAGCTGGAGCCCATTCTGCTAAGTGAAGCGTCCCAAGAATGGAAAAACAAGCACCACATGGACTCACCGTTAAATTGGTTTTAACTGATCATCACCTAAGAGCACATTTAGGAACGACATTGATCGGGTGTCGGGCAGATGTAGGGGGGCAGGGGATGGGTGTATACATACATAATGAGTGCGATGCTCACTGTCTAGGGCATGGACATGCTTGAAGCTCGGACCCCAGGGGGGTGAAGCAGGGACAGGGGTAATATACGTAACCTAAACATTTGTACTCCCATAATATGCTGAAATTAAAAAAAAATAAAATAAAAAAATAAATAAATAAAATGTGTTCATCAAAATGACCTCATTTTCCTTAGGTATTGATCTCATGATATATTATCGTTACAAATGTAAACTTATCTAATACGACTTTTATCAATGCTTTTATGAATAATACATTATCGGAGTTCTAGTGAAGGTTTCGTTGTAAAAAAAAAAAAAAAAAAAAAGGATTCCGGTCATAAAATTTTCATCTTTCTAATATTTTGAAGTTTAAACTGTTTAGTCTAAACATTTTCTCTTTTAAGATAGCAAGGAAATCAAAGGGAAGTAACTTTAAAAGTTCTTTTTTTTTTTTTTTTTTTTGTAGACAGAGTCTCGCTCTGTCACCCGGGCTAGAGTGCCGTGGCGTCAGCCTCGCTCACAGCAGCCTCTACCTCCCGGGCTCAAGCGATCCTCCTGCCTCAGCCTCCCGAGTAGCTGGGACGACAGGCATGCGCCACCACGCCCGGCTCATTTTTTCTATGTATTTTTTTAGCTGTCCAGCTAATTTCTTTCTATTTTTAGTAGAGACGGGGTCTCACTCTTGCTCAGGCTGGTCTCAAACTCCTGACCTCGAGCGATCCTCCCGCCTCGGCCTCCCAGAGTGCCGGGGTGACAGGCGTGAGCCTCCGCGCCTGGCCTAAAAATTCTTTAACATACAATTTTTTCCATTTAGCCAGACATGTGGAAGGAACGAACCCTGGGGGAGAAATGGCACGCTTACACATGGCTGTGTGCACGTGTGTGTGCGTGTGTATACATGCGTGCACATGTGTGTGTATGCATGCATGTGTGTGTGCATGCGTGTTTGTACATGACAGCTACAGCCTTGAGTGTGCAACATGGAATTTTTGTTCAAGGCCAGAACAATCACAAGGAACGGCAATGAGCGAGACGGGAAATGCAAACCGTACCTTTATTTTATGATGTTCAACAAATTCTCCGTAGGCATTGACGTAGGTCACAGCCTTTTCCCGCAGGGACAGCCGGTAGCCCCAGTTCAGGGAGCTGATGTGGTTCTGAATCGCGTCCACCATGGTCTCCCAGTTGTGCTTCACTGAGGAGAGGCCGGCGGGGTGAGGACGTAAAATAAATTTTACTTTTAACGGTACATTATATATAACTACACGCGAGCCACCCTATACGTTGTCTAGAAGTGGACAGAGAAAATTAGCGACTGAAATCTTTTCTTTATACCAGCTAGAGTTCATACCTCTCTTCCTATTTTATATTACACAGCATATGCGAAAAGCAAAGTTCTGCAAATAACAAAAGTAGGCAAGAGTCCATGGAGGACAAAATGGCAGAAAATGGCCCTCATTTGGCAATGCCCACCATGGGGTGCAAGGCAGGAGGCCCAGCTCTCCTTGGGGCACCTCGGGGACGCCTTTCCTGTTCTTTACTTGGCCCCTTGGATGGGAAGAAGACCCCAAGTCAGCGAGCACAGCACGCTCCGCTTGCCAGATGGCAGTTCCACGCCCGCTCAGCTCGCTGGATGGAGGTTTCACGACATTGAACATCTCACGTTTATTTGCAACACACGTGGTTCATCCTCACCAGGGCCAACCTTGTATATTGCCATGTTTACCCATGTCTTTCCAAGTTGGGGTAGGATTCAACCGCTGGGATTCTGCCGCAGCCCTGGGTCTTCCGGGTGGGGTTGATTTCATGGTGTTCACCCCAAGACTGATGCTGGATCCCCGGGGTCACACCAGTCTTTGAGCAGCTCCGCGTTTGTAAGACACGGGGGCCAGCCCGGGGTCCATGTCCTAACCCGATGGGGTCCCCGAAGACAAACGCAGCAAACTGAAGTCAAGGACCCTGTTGGGAGATTCGCCCCACCCACCACTCTCTAGAAAAGCCCCCCACTTCCCTGCGGACATGGGGTGTGGGTCTGCATTAATGCAGAGGAGTGGCAAAGACATCTGTTTCCCCCAGTCCCCGTTCCTGGAGCCCTTCCTGTCCCTCACCCTCCAGTGCACCACAGCCCGGATGGCCTGTCACAATCACCTGGCTAAGTGTCAAAATCATCCGCCACACCTGAACCATGCACCTGCCTACATGTGTGGCATCACAGTCTCCGGGGAAAGAGACAAGTCATTTGTAATTTTTTCACAGCTCCACATGGCATTCGGACAGACGAGTCTGCTTCTAACCGCTCACCGCATCGGATCAATTCTTCGCCTTCAGTGTCCCCAAATCCAGCTCATACGCTCCGGCCCGACTTCAGTCTTTGCTCAAGACTCTGTCATTTCTTGTCCCCCACCCCCCAGGGGTTGGCCTCCCCTTTCTAAGTTCCTCAGTGCCGTCCAAGGTGGGCAAGGTGTCAGAATCAAGATGGAGTCACTTGTGTTGAAAAGAAAGAAGGAAAGAAAGGAAAAGAGAGAGAGAAAGAGAGAAAGAAAGAAGGAAGGAAGGAAGGAAGGAAGGAAGGAAGGAAGGAAGGAAGGAAGGAAGGAAGGAAGGAAGGAAGGAAGGAAAGGAAAGGGAAGGGAAGGAAGGAAGGAAAAAAGGAAAGAAAAGAAGAGAAAGAAGGAAGGAAGGAAGGAAGGAAGGAAGGAAAGAAAGAAAAGAAAGAAGAAAGGAAGGAAAGAAGGATAGAAAAGAAAGGTGACAAACAGCTGGGGAAGGCCACAAAGAGCAGGTTCTGCCGCGTGTGTGCCTGATAACAAAACTGTCACAAAAGACTGCAACAATCACAACTTTACACAAAAGTTGTGTAAAGCCATGCACCACCACGCCCGGCTCATTTTTCTTTTCTATATACATATTTAGCTGTCCAGATCATTTCTTTCTACTTTTAGTAGAGATGGGGTCTCGCTACATTGTCCAGTCTGGTCTCGAACTCCTGACCTCGAGTGATCCTCCCGCCTCAGCCTCCGAGAGTGCTGGGATGACAGGCGTGAGCCCCCGCGCCCGGCCACGCAGCAAGTCTTTATCTAGAAAATTCATTCCCCCTTCTTTCCCCAGTCTCTGTGTTATATGCCGTCACTCACCTTGCTGATTATATTCCCAGCCAAACTTCCTCGAGTCATGCAACGCCTGCCCTAAAAGGGCCGCCTGATGCATGAGTTTCTTAGGGATACAGCCTACGTTTACACAGGTGCCCCCAAGACCTGAGAGAGAGAAAGACAGTTGTAACGTTTCCTCTGCATGTGTGTGCGTGTGCGTGTGTGTGTGGTCTCACACACGTGCACAGCGCTATTACATTAAAACATTTGTGACAAGCTTGCATGGACATACAGACAACATCTCACTCCAAAATGATCACACCTTTCTAACCAAGGAGTCATGGCGGAGACCTGGGGATGAGCCAAAATACGGATGGGAAAAGTTTTCTGGGGGCCGGGCGCGGTGGCTCATGCCTGTCACCCCAGCACTCTGGGAGGCCGAGGCGGGAGGATCGCTCGAGGTCAGGAGTTCGAGACCAGCCTGAGCAAGAGCGAGACCCCGTCTCTACTAAAAATAGAAATTAGCTGGACAGCTAAAAATATATATAGAAAAAACTAGCCGGGCGTGGTGGCGCATGCCTGTAGTCCCAGCTACGCGGGAGGCTGAGGCAGGAGGATCGCTTGAGCCCGGGAGTCTGAGGCTGCTGTGAGCGAGGCTGATGCCACGGCACTCTAGCCCGGGCGACAGAGCGAGACTCTATGTCAAAAAAAAAAAAAAAATGTAATGATTACACACACTGACTCAATCAACTATCGTGCAGCCCTTAAAGTTGTACACCCCTTAAAGCCATCACTATAAAACTGATGCAGAAACACTAAAAGATGTTTATGACAACTTTAGGGACCACGACACAGTCTACACACTCGAAACACAACTATGTAACAGTAGTAGCACATGCGTGCAAAATACTACGGCAAAAGTGCAAGAATACAAGGGTGCTAGAATTTTTTTTTTTTCATTTTGCAAACTCTCACTTAATAATTTTTCTATTATCTTTTCTTTTTTTTTTTTGAGACAGAGTCTTGCTTTGTTGCCCGGGCTAGAGTGAGTGCCGTGGCGTCAGCCTCGCTCACAGCAGCCTCAGACTCCTGGGCTCCAGCGATCCTCCTGCCTCAGCCTCCCGAGTCGCTGGGACTACAGGCACGCGCCACCACGCCCGGCTCGTTTTTTCTATATATATTTTTAGCTGCCCAGATAATTTCTTTCTATTTTTAGTAGAGACGGGGTCTCGCTCTTGCTCAGGCTGGTCTCGAACTCCTGACCTCGAGCGATCCTCCCGCCTCGGCCTCCCAGAGTGCTGGGATGACAGGCGTGAGCCACCGCGCCCGGCCTCTATTATCTTTTCAAAGTCACTACCTGTTAACTATAATCTGAGACTCAGTTTCTTCCTCTATGAAAACAGGCTGGTCAAACCTCTTGAGATGATTGAGGGGACTAAATGAGATTATATACAGTAAACGACGTTAAGTGAAGCGCAGAGAACAACAAAGAAAAACACCTTACCCCAGGATGTGCCCTGAGGTGACGGGACCACAAAGTCTAGCACCATAACTTTCTTTCCCAAAATGGCAGCTTCCTACAAAAAAAAAGGCTACATATAAAGATCTCATCATTTTCCTGACACTCCCCCCATTTTTGTCTCCCCTAAAGGAAAACAGAGCATTTTTGTGGGATAACACAGTCTTTTCCCACAATTAAACTTGCTATCACGATAAAAGCTTCGATGGCAACATTGCAATTATTTCTCAGCGGCAGAAGTGCCCATGGTCATCACCAGGAAACTGATCTATGAGTGTAGATGTCATTATAGATTATCGTTTCTATGTTCACACCTTTGCACACGCAAGGCCACCAGAACCACCGCCGATGACAATGATGTCGTATTCATACGCTGAGTCTTCCTTAAGGAGCTTCTGCAACAAGCCGCTCTGATGTGCCTACGGTTTAAAGCGAGGAGAAAGAGTATTGCAGGACTTAAAGTTTCGAGAGCATTTATTTGCACCCTGTGTTCAATCGGTATGACTTCTTTCGTTAAAAAAATCATAGCAACAACTAATCCATAATTCATCTAACTTGGAATTGTGAATTTATTTATTTTATTTATTTTTTGAGACAGAGTCTCACTCTGTCGCCCGGGCTACAGTGCCGTGGCGTCAGCCTCGCTCACAGCAACCTCAACCTCCTGGGCTCAAGTGATCCTCCTGCCTCAGCCTCCCAAGTAGCTGGGACTACAGGTGTGCGCCACCACGCCCGGCTAATTTTTCTTATTTTTTGTAGAGATGGGGTCTTGCTATATTGCCCAGGCTGGTCTCAAACTCTTGGCTTTAAGCGATCCTCCTGCCTCAGCCTCCTGAGTAGCTGGGACTACAGGCATGCGCCACCACGCCCGGCTAATGTTTCCTTTTCTATATATATTTTTAGCTGTCCAGGTCATTTCTTTCTATTTTTTAGTAGAGACGGGGTCTCGCTCTTGCTCAGGCTGGTCTCGAACTCCTGAGTTCAAACGATCCTCCCACCTCGGCCTCCCAAGTGCTAGGATTACAGGTGTGAGCCACCGCGCCCGGCCTGGAATTGTGAATTTATCTGGATGCTATGCAAACAGGGTCCCACTAGTCAGAACTTACACTGAAGTACATAGATTTTTGACCCTTCTGACCAATCACCTGACAGCCAGGCGTATGTCGAATAACCAGAGGGTCACATGGCTTCGTATCTGTGTCAGATGAAGCCACCGCGCCCGGCCTGCGAGTTCTCATTTCTAAAACAATTCTTATCCATCACCAATAAATTTTGTTCGTGCTTTCTCATAAATTGGCCTGAATTTTATCGCTGTGTTGGGGAACTTCTTACACAACACAAACAGCTCGCTTTTGCTTACAGCAACGGTCACCAGGCTGGCTCTGTGTCCTCTTTGTGATCAGCAGCGGCTTAGGTCCCATACAGGATTTGGAAACAGTTCTCTTTATGCAAAGTAAATTGCTCAATCCCACGAGCTTGGCTGTCTAAATACCACGCTCAGACCAGCCCTTCCTGTCGAGCACAAGAGGCGCTTTGTAACGACAGGGACTCACCAGATGCCACGTGGCCCGCTGAAGAAAGGGTGCCCAGGAAGGCTTCTGGCACATTCTATAAAGAACTCCTGTGGCCTCCTTAACTTTAGGAGCCGTTAGGGAAAGCCATCTGCTAAGGATCTGACGTCTAGGGAAATGTCTTTCCATCCATTTTTTTTTTTTTTTTTTTAAATTTTAATTTAGCTTTTTTTATTATTTTTTTTTCTGGGTTTTTTTTTTTTTTTTCTTACTTCATATGCCAGCTCAATCTTTCAGTCTTGAAATAGAATGGCTACCTCTGTGTCTTTAGATTCGTTCCCCGACATTTTCCAGGGTAGGATTGGCAAGACTGGGACTTCAGGAAGAGTTTAGGAGCCGTAATTACAGGACTTACCCACCACGTAAATTGGGTTTCACCTTCTAGGACTACTAAAAGCTGGCTGTTACAAACCAATGATGATCACCGATTAAAATACAATGTAGACAATCCTTTTTTCCCCAACGAAAATATAATTATTTATTTTTTTTTGATTTATTTTTCTTTTTTTTCTTTTATTTTTTCACAGCGCCCGAAAATATAATTGTTAATTAAAATCTCAAATATAAGCATTTAATCACGGATGACGAGCATTGCATAATATAATAAAGGATACAAGAGAGCACAATTTGAACGAAAATAATTATAAAAGAAGGAGCTATTTGATGAATGTCAATTTTTATCTACCGTTGCCTAACTGACAATTCTTGTTCATTTTTAGCATTCTGGGAGCCAAAAAGAGCAAAAGGCCTTTGCAAAGCACCCCAGGGCAAGCAGCCTCGACGGGCCTTCTAGCGACCCAGACAAGAATGTTAGGGTTGACCTCATTTTACTGAGCACAGAGCCCTCATTTTTTTTTCCCTCATCAGGCAGAAAGACCCGGATGGCCCCAGGATGGTCACCGTTTGGCCCAGTACCTTCACGCAAAAGCCTTCTTCCTACCTTCTGCAGTTCAGCTCTATGGAAAAGCCAAACTCCCTCAAAGTAATCAAGATTATCTGATAACCACCCTGTAAACACCTCTGTTTTACAACTTCCAACCTCCTAAAAACCACTTTCTCTCTTGTTATGGACTTTTTTTTGAGACAGAGTCTGGCTCTGTCGCCTGGGCTAGAGTGCTGTGGTGTCAGCCTCGCTCACAGCAGCCTCAACCTCCCGGGCTCAAGCGATCCTCCTGCCTCAGCCTCCCAAGTAGCTGGGACGACAGGCATGCGCCACCACGCCCGGCTCATTTTTTCTATATATATTTTTACCTGTCCAGCTAATTTCTTTCTATTTTTAGTAGAGATGGGGTCTCACTCTTGCTCAGGTTGGTCTCGAACTCCTGAGCGATCCTCCCTCCTCGGCCTCCCAGATTGCTGGTATGACAGGCGTGAGCCACCGCGCCCAACCTCTTGTTATGTACTTTTTAAAATAAAATGTAAACCAACAGCATTGAAGAACACACAATACTGTGATTACTACCTGGAACGTTCGGTCACATCCGCCCACGTGCACTTTATTCACAAAAATATTGGGCACGGTTTTCTGATTAGTGATTTCTGATAACACTTCTTGAACGCCGGGCCCGTCATCTAAAGAATAAAAAAATCAAATGAAAATGTTGAAAAGGGTCCAAACCTTTGTGAGTTGAAGTGTTACAACATCCAAATGCTCACATGTACATACCTGCGAAAGTGTGTTATATAACTCGGTAAAATGATGACTCAAGAAGGGAAAACTCCCATGCTTTTAAAGGAAGCTTTAAAAAATAAAGGGCAATCTACTGATTCCTTTTAAAAGAAACAATTCCAAATGAGATTTTGATATACAATTCAAGGACTATGGCAAGATAAACCCCTAAGAACCCTCTTTAAAGACAAACATCAAGATAAAATCTGCTGTAACAATAACTCAGAAAATACTTCCTACGATGAATATGATAATAGAAAAATCTTTATGATCACAGTCTAAAATTTATCCTCCATCCCTAAAGATAAAACTAGGCCATGACTTCTTTTTTTTTTTTTTCTGAGACAGAGTCTCACTCTGTCACCCGGACTAGAGTGCCGTGGCGTCAGCCTCGCTCACAGCAGCCTCAGACTCCTGGGCTCAAGCGATCCTCCTGCCTCGGCCTCCCGAGTAGCTGGGACTACAGGCATGCGCCACCATGCCCGGCTCATTTTTTCTATATATATATATTTACTTGGCCAGCTAATTTCTTTCTATTTTTAGTAGAGACGGGGTCTTGCTACATTGTCCAGTCTGGCCTCGAACTCCTGACCTCGAGCGATCCTCCCACCTCGGCCTCCCAGAGTGCTGGCATGACAGGCGTGAGCCACCGCGCCCAACCTGGGCCATGACTTAAGAACACCTTATTGGGTATCTTCCATCCCGCTGGTATTTATTACAAATAACACTACGCAGTAACCGTTCTACTTACCAACTTGATCAAGCTCCAAGACGTTACATGCGACTCCCAAAGAAGAAAAGAGATGTTTAACCTGTAACAAAAAATTACCTAAGTTTCATTCCCACGGAGGATTCAACAGTCGTGAAATATGGACAGAGTAGTAAGGGTTGCCCCAAAATAAGAGTTCTTTAGGAATATGAGTGTTTTTCCCTTTCCTCAACACACTTTCCAGAATAATCTCAGCCCACCCCTTTGCCTTCTTTTTACTCTCTCATTATGACTCCCAGATCTCTACCTTTTGCCCAAACCTCTTTCCTGAAGTCACGACAGGCGACATGCCCAAAATGCAACTCACCTTCTTCCACGTATCTTGTCCTCTTTCTGCGTTTCCTTTCAACACTCATTAAGTCATTCGACACGTTTTTATCCAGCCAACCCCTTCAAGGGGTCACCTACTATTCTAAGCACTCAAGATCCAATAATGAACAAGACACAGTCCCTGTCCCTCGGGTAGGGAAACGGTCAAGGGAAGGGACAATTTATCTCATTGTCTGGTTGCTTGAACAGGAAACCCCAGAGCCTTGCTACTCAAACAGGGGCTGGGGACAGCGGCACAGCCACGCTCAGGAGCTTTCTAGACTCCTGGAATCAAGACCTGAAGCAGAATGTCCACTTTTAACAGCTCTGATTAGGGATAATTTTAATGCCCCTCTCCCGGGCACCATCTTCCTATCCCGCACTAACTCCCATCCATCCGATTGCGGTAATTACTAAGTCTCAACAATTCTGTGCTCAACCCTGTCATCCCAGCACTCGGGGAGGCCGAGGCGGGAGGATCGCTCGAGGTCAGGAGTTCGAGGCCAGCCTGAGCAAGAGCGAGACCCCGTCTCTACTAAAAATAGAAAGAAATGATCTGGACAGCTAAAAATATATATTGAAAAATGAGCCGGGCGTGGTGGCGCATGCCTGTCGTCCCAGCTACTCGGGAGGCTGAGGCAGGAGGATCGCTTGAGCTCAGAAGTTGGAGGCTGCTGTGAGCGAGGCTGATGACATGGCACTCTAGCCCGGGCGACAGAGCGAGACTCTGGCTCAAAAAAGCCAAATCTAGGAGATTTTCTAATACACTAAGTCCTCAAATGATGTCATTTTTTTCAACATCATTTAGTTATGATGTTGAGGGAAAAAAAAAATCAATTCCCAGCTGGGGTCACTGTCAAGTAGAGGCTGCACGTTCTCCCCTTGTCTGAGTGGGTCTGTCTGGGCACTCCAGTTTCCTGCCACGTCCCAAAGACCTGCACATTAGGTTAATTGGCGTCTACAAGGTCCCAGTCTGAGCGGGTGGGAGCGTGTGTGAGTGCCCTGCCACGCAATGGCATTCTGGCCAGGGCTGGTCCTCAGCTTGAGCCCTGAGCTGCCGGGACAGGCTCCCACCACCCACAACCCTGATCTGCAATCACCGGCTTGGAAAATGAATAAAAATTATTGCAAAATAAAAATTCATAGACAAGAGACTTGTTATTGTTACTTTTTGATCTGCACGGTGATAGGATTTGCTCCTAAGATTTTTGCTTTGCAAATATTTATTCCTTGATTTTACCCGCTACCGCTAGACTACCGCCACTCACTGATTCACCAAAAACTGGAGAAATAATTACCTTGTTTGTTTTTATTAATCTTTCTTACATGAATGTATAGCTCACATTTATTTCAATGTTTACTATTAGAAGTGTTTTGGGTCTTTATTTAGCAGTCTAGTGATGTTTTTGTGACCACAAATAGGCCACAGGAATTAAACTCTTGTTTCCATCACTTAGCTTATGGGAAAATCGGTTTCGTTATATGTCATTTCTAGCAAAGCCTCAGTTTCCAAGAACCTATAGACAATGGTAAGTGAGAACTTACTGTCTGCACAAGCAAAGGATTAGCATTCCAAATATATAAAGAACACGTACAAAAATACAAAACCCACTCAACAGAAAAATAGGCAAAAGACCTGAATATCTCATAGAAGAGGAAACCCAATGACCCTTAAAAACCTACACTTCGCCAGGGAAATGCAAAATTAAAACCACAATGAAATACCATTTCATAATCGCCAGAATGAAAAAATTAAAAATATCAACTATTAGCAAGGATGCAGAGCAAAGAAAAACCGTTGAAAAAGTTTCACATAGTAACTTCCATGTATCATCGTTATTTCAACTTTCTGATAATGTGAACTAAATTTCAAAGTAATCGAAGTCCCTATTTTACACGTGTCTTACCTTCCAAAGGTTCATTTGGTTTCGGGTTTTGGAGCTTTTTTGTTTGTTTTGAGACAGGGTCTCGCTCTGTTGCCCAGGCTGGAGTGCAGTGGCGTCATCTCAGCTCACAGCAACCTCAGACTCCTGGGCTCAAGCGATCCTCCTGCCTCAGCCTCCCGAGTAGCTGGGACTACAGGCATGCACCACCACGCCCGGCTAATTTTTTCTACATATTTTTAGTTGTCCAGCTAATTTCTTTCTATTTTTTAGTAGAGACGGGGTCTCGCTCTTGCTCAGGCTGGTCTCGAACTCCTGACCTCGAGCGATCCTCCCTCCTCGGCCTCCCAGAGTGCCAGGATGACAAGGGTGAGCCACTGCGCCCGGCCTGATTCTTTTGTATTTCATTTAGAGACGGGGTCTTGCTATGTTGCCCAGTCTGGTCTTCCCAAAGCGCTGGGATTACAAGCGCGAGCCACCACGCCTGGCCTATGCGGGTTATCTTTAAACTCCGAACACCTGTAGCTACAGAAAATAATAATAATAAAAAATAATAATGCTTGATTCCTAGCTCGCCCCCCACAATCAGGTATCCTGACAACCGTCCTTTGTCTTCCTTTTACAAGACGTGGATGGAAACCAAGGCTGGGCAGGGCGCTGCAGCCGGGGTCAAGGTCACTCAGGGAAGAACCGGGATTGGAACCCAGCTCCGGCCAACGGTACAGTCAGTCGCTGCCTCGCACCGCCCTCTCACCAAGCCACAACTTTTTTTTTAAAAAAAATCTTTTTTTCTGTCTTGATAAACTCTTTGCTACAAGGCAGCGGCGGGGAAGAGGAGTGGGGACCCCGTGTGCACGGGCTGAGCAGGACGGGGACCTCCCTGGACTCCCGCCGTCGACCCCGGAGCCTGGTCGCGTCCCCGAAGGCGGAGCCGGCGGGGCTGCAGGGGGCGGAGCCGGCGGGGCCAAAGGGGGCGGAGCCGGCGGGGCTGCAGGGGGCGGAGCCGGCGGGGCCAAAGGGGGCGGAGCCGGCGGGGCCAAAGGGGGCGGAGCCGGCGGGGCTCCAGGGGGCGGAGCCGGCGGGGCCGCAGGGGGCGGAGCCTGCGGGGCCGAAGGGGGCGGAGCCGGCGGGGTTGTAGGGGCCGGAGCCGCCGGGGCCGCAGGGGGAGGAGCCGGCGGGACTCCAGGGGGCGGAGCCGGCGGGGCCGCAGGGGGCGGAGCCGGCGGGGCCGAAGGGGGCGGAGCCGGCAGGGCCGAAGGGGGCGGAGCCGGCGGGGCTCCAGGGGGCGGAGCCTGCGGGGCCGAAGGGGGAGGAGCCGGCGGGACCCCAGGGGGCAGAGCCGGCGGGGTTGTAGGGGCCGGAGCCGGCGGGGCCGCAGGGGGCGGAGCCGGCGGGACTCCAGGGGGCGGAGCCGGCGGGGACCCCGGGGCGGAACCGGCCCTCCCGTCCCCTCACGCCCGCAGCCCGCCGCGACCGGTCGCCTACCCGCGCGCTGTGGGGACAGTAGCTCTTGCTGAAGATCACCACCCGGCTGCTCTCGATGAGGGCCAGGATGCGGCGCCGCAGCTCCTCGCGGCCCTCGGGCGGGCGGCTGGTGCCGGGGGACGACAGGTGGGCGCGGCGGCCCGGCGGCGACGACACCGGCACGCCGCGGACGCTGCCCAGGGGGCGGTTGGGGACGACGCCCACATTCCCCAGCCTCGGCGACTTCGGCGCCGGCGGCGGCGAGGGCGGCGGCTGCTCCAGGGCTCCGCGGTCGCTCCCGGCGAGGTCGGGCCTGCTCGGAAACCCAGGCGCGGACGGCGGCGGAGTCGGCGGCGGCGCCGAGACCCGGGACTGAGGAGCCGCGAACGCTGCCCGCGCCGCCCCGCCCGCCACCGGCCTGCAGCCCGCGGGCGGCCGCTCGCTCGCCCCGCTCCCAGCACGCCCCGGACACGCCCCGAAACGCCCCCTCCTGCAGTCCGCGGGCGGCCACTCGTCCCCGCCCCGCCCCTGGCACGCCCCGGACACGCCCTCTCCTGCCGTCCACGAGGGGCTGCTCACTCGCCCCGCCCCCGAACCGCCCCGGACACGCCCCCGCCTGCAGTCCGCGGGCGGCCGCTCGTCCAAGCCCCGCCCCCGACACGCCCCTACCCGCCGCCTTCGCGTCCCGCGCATGCGAACTAGGCCACCTGCCGCCCGCCACCGGCCTGCAGTCCGCGGGCGGCCGCTCGCCCCGCCCCCGGACCGCCCCGGACACGCCCCGACACGCCCCCACCCGTAGTCCGCGGGCGGCCTCTCGCTCTGTCCCCGCCCCCGACACGCCCCTGCCCCGCCCCCTCCGCGTCCCGCGCATGCGAACTAGGCCGCCTGCCGCCCGCCGCGCGGGAGCGCGCTGGCCTGCGCTGGGGGCCCGTTCCTGGCTTCACCCTCTGGTCTTTCCGGGGTCGCGCGTGCGTTCACGGCCCACCCGCCTCTGACCGCTACCAGCCCCTCAAACCGCCTTAAAAATACCTATTCTTCAGGGAGGATCGATGTCTCAATTTTAGGGGACTTGTGACCAAAAGCATCTTGAGGAAAGAGTGACATTTTTTAAAGTTTCTGTATCACACAAGCGCCATACAAATACTGAGTTTATGAAACCCCAATAAAGAGAGACGCTGGACCCCCAAGACCAGCAGATACGACCTGGTCCCTGCCTAGCTGTCAGGTGTCATCTCCTGACACTCTCCCTGCGGTTCACTGTGCTTCTAGCTTTGTCCCTGTGTCGCAGACACATCAAACCTGCCTGAGGGTCTTTGCATGTTCTCTGCTTCACTCTTGTAGGGTGTTCTCCCCTGCAAGGGACTGAATGTCTACGTCCCCCCAAATTTCACATGTGCAAAGGCCGGAGCCCTCCTGAGTGCCCTTAGGAGGACACAGAGCTAGCTTGCATTCTTCCTGCCACGTGGGGACACAGTGACACACAGTCCGCAACTGGGATAGAGGGTCCTCACCAGAACCCAGCAGTGCTGGGACCTCTGGGACTTGCAGCCTCTAGAACTGCGAGAAACAAACTTCCCTTGTTTGTAAGCCAGCCAGTCCCGTAGTACTTTGTTCCAGCAGCCCCACTGGAGTGACATCCTCTCCAGCAAATCCGGCTCCTGTGGTCAGCCAGGTCCTGGCTTAAACGTCCCCTTCTTAGAGAACATGCTGCTGGGGACCCCAATTGGAGTCACCCCTGGTTTTTCCATCAGTTTCAAACAGGCTCTAGTTCTTTCGTCGCACGTTTATTGCAACTGGGATCTCAACCTCTTCCCCTTCCAACCCTGCTCGTGCAGAAAGCCCCAGATTGGGAGGTTAGGGCACAGGTCACAATATCCAGGGACTGCTCCGTGCGACGCCTCCTGCCCGGGGTCCGTGTAGCCTGTTTCATGCTTCCACGCCACAGGCACTTCCCAGACACCTAGGTCTGTGCCCAGGTAACACTCAATGCACAGGTAAAAGACAGCACCTGTCCCCAAAGGGATGTCAGAAACAAGCAGTGCAAATGGATAAGGAGCTCCAAGCCGGGGTTGATGAACTAAAGAGTAAAAAGCCCGGATGATGAGAGTAGTAAGAGGATTCCAGGACAGCCTGGTGCATTTAGGAAAATGCTGCAAGATCCAGAAATGATTGGCAGGGGTGAGGGAGAATTAATGCTGATGAAGCAAGCGGGGGCCGGATGGCTGAGCCCCGCTGGATTTGCTGTTTAGAAACTCTAGGAAGTAGAGACAGGGAGGGAAAAAAAAGAAAAAAAAAAAAAAAAAAAGGAAAAAAAAAACACACAAAGAAAAAAAAAAGAAACTCTAGGAAGTAGAGACAGGGAGGAAAAAAAAAGGAAAAAAAACACAAAAAGAAAAAAAAGGAAAAAATAACACAAAAAGAAAAAAAGAAATAGAAACTCTAGGAAGTAGAGACAGGGAGGGAAAAAAAAAGGAAAAAAAACACAAAAAGAAAAAAGAAAAAGAAACTCTAGGAAGTAGAGACACGGAGAAAAAAAAAGGAAAAAACACAAAAAGAAAAAAAAAGGAAAAAATACACAAAAAGAAAAAAGAAATAGAAACTCTAGGAAGTAGAGACAGGGAGGGAAAAAAAAGGAAAAAAAAAACACAAAAAGAAAAAAGAAAAAGAAACTCTAGGAAGTAGAGACAGGGAGGAAAAAAAAGGAAAAAACACAAAAAGAAAAAAAAGGAAAAAAAACACAAAAAGAAAAAAGAAAAAGAAACTCTAGGAAGTAGAGACAGGGAGGAAAAAAAAAGAAAAAAAACACAAAAAGAAAAAAGGAAAAGAAACTCTAGGAAGTAGAGACACAGAGGGAAAAAAAGGAAAAAATACAAAAAGAAAAAAAAGGAAAAAAAACACAAAAAGAAAAAAGAAACTCTAGGAAGTAGAGACAGGGAGGGAAAAAAAAAGGAAAAAAAAAACACAAAAAGAAAAAAAAACGAAAAAAGAAAGACAAAAAGAAAAAAGAAAAAGAAACTCTAGGAAGTAGAGACAGGGAGGGGGGAAAAAAAGGAAAAAAAAACACAAAAAGAAAAAAAAAAAGAAACTCTAGGAAGTAAAGGGGGCTCTGCTTCTCCTCGAGGGAACTTTCCAGAGCGAACCCGCTCCTTAGCCCGCTTTGCAAGGCTCAGACCGCCACGCCCCCCGCCCCCCCCCCGGGCGCCTTTCCGGAAGGCGGACCCGCTGGACTACAACCCCCACAAGGCACCGCGCCAGCGCGCCACCTGATTGGTCGAGCCTCACGCGGCGGCCAATAGGAAGCGGTCTTGTTGGGTCGTGCGGCGGCGGCGGCGTCCGCCTGGTTGCTCGGGGGCCGGGCCGCTCGGCGCGGCCATGGGGAGCGCGGGGAGCAGCGAGGGCCGCCGGGTCCCCTTCGGGACGGACGACGAGGAGCGGGTCCGGGTGCTGCAGGGCGTCCGGGTGAGCGGGGCCGCCGGGGCCGGCGGGACGGCAGGTGACAGGCAGGCGACAGGGCAGGCCGGGGCAGGTGACAGGGCAGGCGACAGGGCAGGTGACCCGGCAGGTGACAGGCAGGCGACAGGGCAGGCCGGGGCAGGTGACAGGGCAGGGGACGGGGCAGGGGACGGGGCAGGTGACAGGGCAGGCGACAGGGCAGGGGACAGGGCAGGCGACAGGGCAGGCGACGCAGGGACACGACCCCACCAGGTGGCGTCTTCCCGCCTCACCGCCCGGCTCCGGGGAGGAAGGACGGGAGGACCGGGCGGGAGGGGTCACTTTCCAGCCCCGGGTGGCGTCCCTTCTCCGTGTCGCGCATGTGTCCCCTGGCTCGGACGCCCTGGCCCCCCAGGCGCGCGCGTCCTGCTGCGTAGACGTGAGAGGCTTCCGGTCCCGGATAACTGCAAGGGTCCCCTGACCCGGGGCTCACCCGTCCCCACGCTTTGTCGCGACTGTCGCTTATCCCCAGCGCCGCCAGGAGAGCACTTTGACAATTGGAACTCAGAGCAGACCCCTGCCCCTGGCTCGGGACCTTGCAACGCATTGATTCCTAATGCACTTGACGGGGAAGCGCCTCACCTGTCCAGGTGTCTCTTACCCGTCCACTTGCATGTTGGGACAGTTCCGTCACCTTCCACGCCAGGCTCAGAGGTCTTCACTAGCTGCAGAATGTTCTGGAAGATCCCCGCTGGCTTCAGGCAACAGGGTCTGTGCGTTGGCTGGTGTCTCCCTCCCAGCTTTCCTGAGATCTGGCTCTTTTTGTCACTCTTGTTACAGCTCACATGTCATCTGAGAATCCTTTATCCGACCCCTCAGTGGGAAGTGGCCAGCCACCCCGCTGGCCTTCGTTGATCATTTTCGTGCCACGCATCCCAATTTGAAATTGCTACGGATAATCGCGGTCAGCTGTTCGTTGTGTTGCCCGCTAGAGTGTAATAAGCTTGTCGAGGGTAAGAAGCTTGTGTGAGTCGCAGCACTGTCCCCAGGCCGGGCGCGGTTGCTCACGCCTGGCATCCCAGCACTCTGGGGAGACCAGCCTGGACAACATAGCAAGACCCCATCTCTAAATAAAATACGAAAAAATCAGGCTGGGCGTGCTCAGTGGCTCACGCCTGTCACCCCAGCACTCTGGGAGGCCGAGCCGGGAGGATCGCTCGAGGTCAGGAGTTCGAGACCAGCCTGAGCAAGAGCGAGACCCCGTCTCTACTAAAAATAGAAAGAAATTAGCTGGACAGCTAAAAATATGTATAGGAAAAACTAGCAAAAAAAGAAGGGTGTAGTGAGACACACGAGAGAGAGTCCTACAACGTGCACTGCACCCGAAGCCACCAACTATCTGTCATCTCAGCCAGTGTTTACTGCCAGCATGTTACTTGCTGGGCACTGGGCCTTGCTCAGACACTGAGGAGCCAAGCCAACGTCCCTGCCATCATGGAACCCCCAGCCAAGTAGGAGGAGGAGGAATGGGCCCAAAAGCGAGAAATAAAGAAGAGGCAAAAGAATAAAAGAACTGTGAATGTTAAGAAGGAAACAAGGGTGCCCAGAGGAATGGGGCCTACGTGCTTGAGGTGGGACGATCAGATAAGGCCTCTCTGACGGGGACACCTTGTCTATGTGACCTCAGGCAAGACTGTGCATTTTTTTTTTTTTTTTTTGAGACAGAGTCTCGCTCTGTCGCCTGGGCTAGAGTGCCATGGCGTCAGCCTCGCTCACAGCAGCCTCCAACTCCCGGGCTCAAGCGATCCTCCTGCCTCAGCCTCCCGAGCAGCTGGGACGACAGGCATGCGCCACCACGCCCGGCTCATTTTTTTCTGTATATATTTTTAGCTGTCCTGATTGATCTTTTCTTTCTATTTTTAGTAGAGACAAGGTCTCGCTCTTGCTCAGGCTGGTCTCGACCTCCTGACCTCGAGCGATCCTCCCGCCTCGGCCTCCCAGAGCCCTGGGGTGACAGGCGTGAGCCACCGCGCCCGGCCAAGAGTGTGCATATGTATCCCACGTCAAGCACCGCGCTTGCTGAGTGTAGTAAGAGCATTTCAGACATTTGACGTGCTCGCCTGTCTGACAGGTGGGATATTGTTAGCTGCATCTCAAAAGCGTGGACACGGTTTCAGTGAGGCGAAGTCACTAACCCGTGGTCACAGAGCGAGTTAATGGCAGAGCTAGAAGCTCGGGCTGTCTGACGCCGTAGCCTGTGTGCTTGGCAGCCACAAGGGGCTGAGGATGCTTGAAAAGATCGGCCAGGTTTTGAGGCCACACTGGAAGGCTCTGGATGTCAGGCAGGGCTGTGAACGTGTCATCTTTGCTCCCCCGTCCTCTGGGCATCCATGTCTGTCGTCGTTGGAGTTAGGGGGTCTCCACGAGCTCTTCTCATTCTGACATGCTGGGACTTAAATCTGCCGGGAGCAGCCGGAGAATCTAATTTCAGGTCACAGAGAACCGAAGAACCAGCGAGCAGAATCTCCAAGGCAACAGCCCTCGACGAGGAGGGTGATGTTTTCAGAATGCCAGGCTCCGGCATTGCCCCTGCGGGGAATGGGGTGTCCAGCGGGGAGTGGGGTGTCCAGCACCACCAGCCACCGGCAGACCGAGACCCCCAGAAGCCAATTCTTCCGGAAATGGGCCACTTTGGCGCTGCCCTGGTGCTTGGCCGGCCCTGGCCCACCCTGGCTGCTTGCTGCAAGGCCTGGGCTGGGAGCCAGCAGGGGACTGGTTAATCTGTTGGCTTTCTGCTGGTTGGCACGACACATGGCACCCAGGGGACCCTCACAAAGTGTTGCATGCGTGGACGTGGCATTGCCACTTAGGCCTGGCTCGGCTGCTAATAACTCTGCTTCTCCGCACCTCGCTTTTTCTCCGGCCTTAGACCCTTCCTGCAAGCCGACGTTTCGCTCTGAACTCAGTTTGTAAACGTTCACTGCACAGAATGACGCTTAGAAAACTGCCTCCTCCGTTGTGCCTACAGGGTGACATTTTAAGGCTAAAAAAAAGTACTAATTTTCATATTGACATTCAGCTAGTTGAAGTAGATTGTGTAGAGGCTCCCCCCTCCCGTCTCTAGGGCTCCCCAAAGCACCTCCAATGGGGGAAATGGGAATTGCGAATCGTTTTATTTTTTCAGAATCACCCTTTTTTTTTTCTTTTTGAGACAGAGTCTCGCTCTGTCACCCGGGCTGGAGTGCCGTGGCGTCAGCCTCGCTCACAGCAGCCTCAGACTCCTGGGCTTGAGCGATCCTCCTGCCTCAGCCTCCCGAGTTGCTGGGACTACAGGCATGCGCCACCACGCCCAGCTAATTTTTTCTATATATTTTCAGTTGTTAAGCTAATTTCTTTCTGTTTTTAGTAGAGACAGGGTTTCCCTCTTGCTCAGGCTGGTCTCGAACTCCTGACCTCTATCGATCCTCCCGCCTCGGCCTCCCAGAGTGCTGGGATGACAGGCGTGAGCCACCATGCCCGGCTAATTTTTTCTATATATTTTTAGTTGTCCAGTTAATTTCTTTCTATATATTTTTTTTAGTAGAGACGGGGTCTCGCTCTTGCTCAGGCTGGTCTCAAACTCCTGAGATCGAGCGATCCTCCCGCCTTGGCCTCCCAGAGTGCTGGGGTGACAGATGTGAGCCACGACGCCCGGCCATGAATCGCCCTTTTATGAAGGTTCTTCCTGGTCACTTCCGAGTAGCTCCGTGTTATGTCCTTTTGCTTGCACAGGTGTCACTGTTAGGTGCCCAGGCTTTGCATTCGAGTGTCGGCCTCAGCACTTAGGCTCTCGGGTGCTCTTAGCTGAGTTGTTGAACCTTCCCTGACTCCACTTGCTTCGTGTGTAAAATGTCAAAAGCACCTTCTGCTCGGGGAATGCGCTCAGCCCTGAGCTTGGCATGGGACGTGTGCTCTAGGAATAGTAGGTCACAGGTGTTTTTGTCATCGTTGTAAGCAGGCACCCTTGTCATCGGTCTCTCTTGGGTTTCAGTTCCTTTGTTGCCCTCTTCCGGAGTGCAGAGAAAGGACATCCAGGTCTGCCCCGAGGCTAAGAGAGCCCCGGATTCCCTAATTTCTCACCCCAGATTAAACCTTCTGTGCAGCAGAGCCCCGAGGGTGGGCGTAGGACCCTGCGCCTGTGCAGATCGGTTCCTGGATCAGGGACGATTCCTTCCTCTTCCCGGTGAGCCAGGCTTAGGGCCTCGCTGCCGTCTCTCCTCTCTTCTGTTAAGGACTTTTGCTTCTTGCAAACCGCGTCTTTACTTTGCCATGCCAACTGCTCACAATTTCTCACGAGTCCTTGCGGACTCTTCCCAAGCCGACATCTACAAGCACACGCTTTTCCTTTTTTATAGTACAAACGAGATCACGTGGTCTGTGCCGTCCCGTAAATTGCTTTTTTTTCCCCCCTTGCCTGTGCATTCAGGCAGACGCCTGGCCTTAAATGATTTCATGTCCTTGCTGTGTTTCTTTTGAGACAGAGTCTTGCTCTGTCCCCCGGGCTAGAGTGCCGTGGCGTCAGCCTCGCTCACGGCAGCCTCAGCCTCCTGGGCTCCAGCGATCCTCCTGCCTCGGCCTCCCGAGTAGCTGGGACTACAGGCATGCGCCACCACGCCCAGCTAATTTTTTCTATATATTTTTAGTTGTTCGGCTAATTTATTTCTATTTTTAGTAGAAACGGGGTCTCGCTCTTGCTCAGGCTGGTCTCAAACTCTTGACCTCGAGCGATCCTCCCGCCTCGGCCTCCCCGACTGCTGGGATGACAGGCGTGAGCCACCGCGCCCGGCCTGTTGTCATCATGATTGATCAGCTCATATATTTTTATGTCCCCAGTATGTGCCTGGTATGGATTATAATTAATATTTGTATAGTGCTTTGCAGTGGCGCTTCATAGCGGATATCGGTTGTTTATTTTGTGCCAACTGGTTCCTGGAGACGGCTTCATGTAGTCCTCACGACAGCCCTGTAGTCTGTACCATTAATTACTTCTGGCTCACGCCTGTCACCCCAGCACTCTGGGAGGCCGAGGAGGGAGGATCGCTCGAGGTCAGGAGTTCGAGACCAGCCTGAGCAAGAGCGAGACCCCGTCTCTACTGAAAACAGAAAGAAATTGGCCAAACAACTAAAAATATATAGAAAAAAAAAAATTAGCCAGACGTGGTGGCGCATGCCTGTAGTCCCAGCTACTCGGGAGGCTGAGGCAGGAGGATCGCTCGAGCCCAGGAGTCTGAGGCTGCTGTGAGCGAGGCTCACGCCACGGCACTCTAGCCCGGGTGACAGAGCCAGACTCTGTCTCAAAAAAACAAACAAAAAAAATTACTTGCCTCCCACAGATGAGGAACCTGACTTAAAGATTAGTCCCCTGCCCACGGTTACGGAGCTGGTGAACGGCTTCGCTGGGATGCAAACCTAGGCCGGTCTTACTGCCAAGGATGTAATTCCTGACCCGGGTTGCAGCCAGGCCGGCCTCAAAGGGGATCTCATTTTCATAGGTGAGGAAGGTGCCGATCAGAGAAGCTAAGGAACTGGGTCGGGGTTGCACAGCTGGAGGTGGGCAGAGCCCTGCGTCCCTGGCATTGCTGTGGGTGTGGCCGTCCCTCCGCGGACCACGCTGGGCCCTCCCTGGCCATCTGATGGCACAGTGGCCAGTGGTCCCCTGGCACCGAGCTCCCAGCCCCGTCTGGCTCTCGGGACCTCCATCCTGGTTCCCTTGATATGGGGAGCACCTCCCAGATGGTGTTTATCCTCGCTTGACTCCTGCGTGTGTCTGTATGTTTGTTGATTACAAATCGTGCTTGCTGTATTTGGTGGCAACATTAAAAAAAATATGACAAATGTCTCCCTGCCAGCGAGAATCTTGCCAGTGTTTTCCTTAACCCCCGAGGCACCAAGCCGTGCGATTCCCGTCCATGCCACCTGGGCTGGGACTAGAAAATCAGAGCCTCCGCTCACCTGTGCGGACCCCCCACTGTGCCTTCCACCCGCCCTCGGGTGAGGTTTGAACTTCTTACCTCGCTCTGCCGGGGCCTTGCACCGTCTTTGCTTTGCCCGCCCCTCGGTCCTCGTCATCTGGTCCCCTTGTTTTCATTCACTGTCCTCTTGCCACGCCGGCCTTCCGTGGGGCCCCGGCGTTTGCCACACTCAGTCCCTCTCAAGAGACTTCTCCGCTCTGCTGGGACCAGATCTCAAGATGGTACTTGTGTTTGGGGCCCCTTGTCCAACGGCGTGATCTTGATGTGACTGTCGTCTCCAAGCAGCCTCCCGAGCACGTGTGGCTTCCAGCACTCCCTGCTGTGGCCCCTGTGTGCTCCCTTCACTTTAATTTAATTTTTTTTGAGACAGAGTCTCGCTCTGTCACCCGGGCTAGAGTGCCGTGGCGTCAGCCTCGCTCACAGCAACCTCCAACTCCTGGGCTCAAGCCATCCTCCTGCCTCAGCCTCCCGAGTAGCTGGGACTACAGGCATGCGCCACCATGCCCTGCTCATTTTTTCTATACATATTTTATTTGGCCAGGTCATTTCTTTCTATTTTTAGTAGAGATGGGGTCTCGCTCTTGCTCAGGCTGGTCTCGACCTCCTGCCCTCGAGCGATCCTCCCTCCTCGGCCTCCCAGAGTGCCGGGGTGACAGGCGTGAGCCCCCGCGCCCGGCTCATTTTTTTCTGTATATATTTTTAGCTGTCCTGATTGATCGTTTCTTTCTATTTTTAGTAGAGACGGGGTCTCACTCTTGCTCAGGCTGGTCTCGAACTCCTGACCTCGAGCGATCCTCCCGCCTCAGCCTCCCAGAGTGCTGGGATGACAGGCGTGAGCCACCGTGCCCGGCCAAAACGAGCTCTTATTAGCTAGTTCCAGCCACTGTTAGGATGCCCAGTGTTCCTAAAATTCAGCCTGTGTTCCCCCTTGAGTACCTGTCTGGAGAAATATTCCACTTTGCCTCGGCTGTTGTCTTCTACCCAGCCGGGCATCCTGGTCCAGTAAGAACTGGGGCTTGGGCTGAGCTTTGGAGGTTACTCTTCAGCCTCCGATGTGTTGACTCATTAAGCGTGTCAGTTGCTGCAGAAAAGGGAACAAACTGGCAAAGTTGTGAAGGCTCTTTCCCTTTTTTTATAATCTGAGATTTTTTTTTTTTTTAACACCTACAAGCAAACTAATTTGCTACTTCCTCAAAATAGTTTCTCTTCTCTTAGTTTTCCCTTTTCTGGCATTCTCATGCAAGTTCTCCCACTAACGTGTGATCAAAACTCCCGTTTCTTCCTTAACTCTGCGCTCTCGTTCGCTTCTTATGACCAAGGCGGACTCCAGAAGCTTCTCATGCTACGCCATTGTCCCTGGCCTCTGCCACCCCATCTCCAAGGACACGATCCCCACCGCAGTGTTGGCCGTACACATTGCCCGTTCGGCTTCTGGAAACATCGCTCCTTCTGTTATTTCCTTGCTCAGAAACTCAGCATCAGCCGGGCGCGGTGGCTCACGCCTGTCACCCCAGCACTCTGGGAGGCCGAGGCGGGAGGATCGCTCGAGGTCAGGAGTTCGAGACCAGCCTGAGCAAGAGCGAGACCCCGTCTCTACTAAAAATACAAAGAAATTAGCTGGACAGCTAAAAATATATAGAAAAAATGAGCCGGGCGTGGTGGCGCATGCCTGTAGTCCCAGCTACTCGGGGAGGCCGAGGCAGGAGGATCGCTTGAGCCCAGGAGTCTGAGGCTGCTGTGAGCGAGGCTGACGCCACGGCACTCTAGCCCAGGCGACAGAGCCAGACTCTGTCTCAAAAAGAAAGAAAGAAAGAAACTCAGCATGTCCTCACAATTGTTTGCACCCCTCTGCCTGACTTCAAAGGTTCTGTCTGTACTGGCTTCATCCAAGCCCATCCTCACAATCCATCCATTCCTTCCAGAATGAATTCATGGCGGCGGGCATGCCCGGTCTCTTACTGTCTGTGCCTCTGTCCTGCATGTACAGCATCCCCCGGGCCCTGTCCCTTGCCGTGTTACATTCCTGCCTCTCTCCACCAACACACTGTGTCTTCTAAATCCTGCTCCTGCCTCCAGGAAGCCATACGGGCTTACCTTCTTGGCTTCCAGCCACACAGATGTGTCTCTTTGCTATTTCTGAGTGACATCCTGTCTGAGCTCTCTCTCCTCTTTTTTTTTTTTTTTGGGAGACAGAGTCTCCCTCTGTCGCCCGGGCTGGAGTGCCGTGGCGTCAGCCTCGCTCATAGCAACCTCCAACTTCTGGACTCAAGCGATCCTCCTGCCTCAGCCTCCTGAGTAGCTGGGACTACAGGCATGCACCACCACGCCCGGCTAATTTTTTCTATATATATATTTTAGTTATCTATATAATTTCTTTCTGTTTTTAGTAGAGACGGGGTCTCGCTCTTGCTCAGGCTGGTCTCGAACTCCTGACCTCGAGCGATCCTCCCACCCCGGCCTCCCAGAGTGCTGGGATTGCAGGCGTGAGCCACCGCGCCCGGCCTTAAAGTCATTTTTAATGTCTTCCCCTCAGCTGTGCTTTACGACGCGTTGCACATCTTAAGCACTTAATAAATATTTGCTCAAGTGAATTGTTAATGGGTTTTAGCCTGGATGTGTCCCCAGCTTGCTATTTCATCTCAGTAAACGGAGACGTGTTTTAGGGCACCCTTAGGGCCACTTTGCTTCCTCTAAAGTGAATGGACGTCTTGGTTATCCAGTGTTCGTTAGGAGAAGGAAGGGGAGAGGGTCAAGCAGTGTTTCGATTATCTACCTGCGTGTAGCTCGGGTGGCATGCAGACATGAGGACAGGTGGCCCTGGCCCTCAAGGTATCTGCACACCGTTGGGACAGGCAGGCAGGAGAGGCACATACGTCCTATCACGGGGATTTAACGGAAGAGGACAAAGGACACAGGCACAACCTTCGAGACCCTGCAAGTTCAGTTCCAGACGGTTGCAATGTAGTGAATATGAAAATAAAGCGAGTCACAAGAATGTTTTGCTGTCCCAGTGTATATAAGCTACGTTTGCATTATAGTGTGGTCTGTTAAGTATGCAATAGCGTTGCCTAAAAAAACAGTGTGCATACGTTAATTGAAAATACTTTATTGCTAAAAAAATGCCAAAATGTCCAGCCTTCAGTGAGTCTTAATGTTTTTGCTAGGGAAGGGTCTTTTTTTTTTTTCTTGAGACAGAGCCTGGCTCTGTCACCCGGGATAGAGTGTCGTGGCGTCAGCCTCCCTCACAGCAACCTCAGCCTCCCGGGCTCAAGCGATCCTCCTGCCTCAGCCTCCCGAGGAGCTGGGACTACAGGCTGCGCCACCACGCCCGGCTCATTTTTTCTATATATATTTTTAGCTGTCCAGCTAATTTCTTTCTATTTTTAGTAGAGATGGGGTCTCGCTCTTGCTCAGGCTGGTCTCGAACTCCTGACCTCGAGCGATCCTCCTACCTCGGCCTCCCAGAGTGCTGGGGTGACAGGCGTGAGCCACCACGCCCGGCCTCTCGCATTGGATTTAAAGCGAGTGACTTTTCTCTTCCCTTGAACATTGAGAGGCCATCGTAGGGTTATAACTTGGCCTGATTCTAACATGATTGTGTCTCCGGGAATAGGGACACCCGAGGAGAGGGGGCACGGCTGGTGGGTGCAGCAGTCGGAGCACACGCGACATTTATCTTTATCAATCAAGGTCGCCGTCTTGCATGGGTACGGCTCGTGGCAGCCCCAAAACAATCACAGCAGTAACATTAAAGATCACGGCTCCCCGGTCGCCATGACAGATATAATAATAATGAAACAGCTGGAAATAGTGTGACAATCACAGGGAGACACATGACTCAGAGACATGAAATGAGCAAGTGGTTTTGGGAAAATGGCACCGACAGGCTCACGCGGCACAGGGTTGCCACAAACTTTCAATGTGCAAAAAAACATAGTATCTGCAAAGGGCAATAAAGTGAATTGAGCCTGTACTTCACCTGGATGCCACCAGGGAAGGTCCCCTGGACAATGGGACAATGGGACACCCTTAAAGGAAGGGCGCGATTTGGACACGTGCAGATGGAGCAGCGTGGGAGGGAGGGGGCCGGTGCTGGCTCGGACAGAAAAGCACCTGTGAATTCAGAGGAGGTGACAACAGTGACAAGTCAAGTTCCAGGGAGTCCAGGGTGCATGTGAGGCAGTGGTGAGGCCTGAAGCTGACATGCTGTGCCAGGCTCACAATTCCAAGTGGGGTGGGTTTTAATCTGCCAGGCACTGGGCCACCGTGAGAGCTTTTTTTTTTTTTTGGTTGAGACAGAGTCTCACTCTGTCACCCGGGCTGGAGTGCCGTGGCGTCAGCCTCGCTCACAGCAGCCTCAGACTCCTGGGCTCCAGCGATCCTCCTGCCTCAGCCTCCCGAGTAGCTGGGACTACAGGCATGCGCCACCATGCCCGGCTCATTTTTTCTATATATTTTTAGTTGTCCGTATAATTTCTTTCTATTTTTAGTAGAGACGGGGTCTCGCTCTCGCTGAGGCTGGTCTCGAACTCCTGACCTCGAGCGATCCTCCCGCCTCGGCCTCCCAGAGTGCTGGGGTGACAGGCGTGAGCCACCGCGCCCGGCCCCGTGAGAGGTTTTTGAGAAGAATTTTATTTTTTGCAGTCGATCTGGGGGAAGCAGGATGTTTGGTCAATCTGGCGCGTGAAGGAAGGGGAACCTTAATTTTCAGTGGTTTCTGTGGCTTGACTTTTTCTTGTCCCTCTTTTCCCCTTTTTCGATTCTCCCCACAGCTGTCGGAAAACGTGGTCAACCGCATGAGGGATCCCAGGCAGCCTTCCGAAGCGCGGCGACCCTCCCCTGCCCCGGCTGCTCCTCCTCCTTTGTCATGTGACTCTCGAGAAGGCTCCTTGAAGGGTCCTCAGCAAGGTATGGTGGCCTGCAGCAATTCTGTGGCTCGTGGGAGCAGAAGGGGAAAGAATGACAGAGAGTGTGGTCATCGGACTGTGGTCATCGCACGCCATCTGGCTGCTGCTGTCACTCACAGTCCTTTCTTTTTTCTTTCTGAGACAGAGTCTGGCTCTGTCACCCGGGCTAGAGTGCCGTGGCGTCAGCCTCGCTCCCAGCAGCCTCAACCTCCTGGGCTCCAGCGATCCTCCTGCCTCAGCCTCCCGAGGAGCTGGGACTACAGGCATGCGCCACCACGCCCGGCTCATTTTTTCTATATATATTTTTAGCTGTCCAGCTCATTTCTTTCTATTTTTAGTAGAGACGGGGTCTCGCTACATTGCCCAGTCTGGTCTCGAACTCCTGACCTTGAGCGATCCTCCCGCCTCGGCCTCCCTGAGTGCTGGGATGACAGGCGTGAGCCACCGCATCCGGCCTAAGTTGATTTTTAAAGAAAATGGGTCGGCCAGCGGGGCCATTGCCACCGCAGAGCGTAGACCCTGTGCCGCAGCGTGGAACCGTTCACAGGATTATTCATCTCAGGCACAGCCACGTGTTAGAGTTTTCTGCTAATCGTCCTTGTTAGGTGGTGAGAGTTTGGAAGGTGGTGGCTTTATCCTGCCCACTTAGTGTTCGCTGACGGCCACCCACGGGCCAGGTGGGACAGGGACGCAGGGACAGGGAGACAGGCAGCCTGTCTCATGCTACGCCCAGCTCCAGGGAAGGAGCCAGGCGTTGACCTTGGTGTTTTGTGGTGTCGTGTCCGGATGC
Source organism: Lemur catta (assembly GCF_020740605.2). Classification (NCBI taxonomy): domain Eukaryota; kingdom Metazoa; phylum Chordata; class Mammalia; order Primates; family Lemuridae; genus Lemur; species Lemur catta. The sequence goes on along the minus strand of NC_059148.1, from coordinate 34,210,525 downwards.
AGCACAAGGATCCTGCCCGAGGTGCAGGGAAGCACAGAGCAGGGAGTGACTCTCGGATTTAGGGAGGGGCTCGCTGGATTTTTGCAAGACAGAATGGCGGTGGACGGTCATCGCAGGTGGGTGACCATTGCAGCCGAGGCCCCGTCTGGGGACAGAGAAGCAGTTTCCCGTCTCTGCAACACAAAACACAGCGGAAGCGGATCTGGGTTCAGGAGCCGGGCCCTGGAGACATCCCCATAGTGGCCAGAGAGCTTGGGCTTCATCTTCAAGGCTGCAGGTGCCACCTGGGTGTGCTGATCCCTCTGCCCCTGTTGTCACCTGCCTTGGCATTTCCCGCACGCAGCCGAACAGATTCGCATCCGGATTCGGACCCACGCTGAGATCGTCCTGAACATCCACCAAGGCAGGGGCTAAGAGAGATGGCTGGAAATCCCACACGATGCCGTCGTCCTTTACCAAAAGGGGTTACTTTGTCCCCACATTCTCTAGGGCTGGCTGGTGGGAACGGCTTACGAGGGGTCTAACCGGACCCAGTGTCCAGGGTAGCACGTGACAATAAACCGGACTCACCAATGAGAGGGAGGGAGTGATGATTAAACGGAAATTGCCAATGTCTGTTACACATCAGTTTCAGCGCTTGGGCGATGAAAGAAGCATTTGCTTCAGTTGTTGTAGGTCTCAGCAGTTTGAAAAGGAACAGCAGTGATCGTTTTGTCGTTCGGTTTTAGGCCTAACAAAATATTTCGCCGTTTACATGCCGGGGTGTGAGTTTTTGAGTTTCTGAATGTCCGAGAGTCAGCGTAAATGCAATGAAGTTGGCTAATGTTAGGATTTTTGTTTTACTTTTAAAACCGGTTTTTGGGCCGGGCGCGGTGGCTCAGGCCTGTCACCCCAGCACTCTGGGAGGCCGAGGCGGGAGGATCGCTCGAGGTCAGGAGGTCGAGACCAGCCTGAGCAAGAGCGAGACCCCGTCTCTACTAAAAACAGAAAGAAATGACCTGGACAACTAAAAATATATATAGAAAAAATGAGCCAGGCGTGGTGGCGCATGCCTGTAGTCCCAGCTACTCGGGAGGCTGAGGCAGGAGGATCGCTGGAGCCCAGGAGTCTGAGGCTGCTGTGAGCGAGGCTGAGGCCACGGCACTCTAGCCTGGGCGACAGAGCCAGACTCTGTCTGAAAAAAAAAAAAAAAGGAGGTGACCTAGATTCCAAGTAATCGTCAAGCGAGTGGGGACATGGTTGGAACACGGCACTCAGTTGGCTCTGCCCGCTGCCCGCCCGGCACTGTAAGTGCCCTGCTGCAGAGAGACCCCTTTGGGACTAGCAGAGGCTTGGGGTCATCAGGTTCCATCAGAGCTGTGTTCCTCGTCTGCCCGCGAGGACGTGTCTGTCCCACTGTGGGGCACAGGCTTCCTTGGGAGCCGGTTCATCCTGGCGAGTGGGTTCCTGAGCCCCTTTTCCGAGTGACCATCGTGCATTAGTTGACCCTGGGGTGTCACTGACAGACCCTTTTTCCTCCTTCCTTCGCAGAATCCAAAGTGCCCCAGTTGGACAGCAGCGGTGGCCAGCGCTTCGTCTCAGGGGCAAAGGAGGATCTCAAGAGGTGAGCCCGAGAGCCCGCTGACTCCCGGCCCCGTGCTCTGCCGAGAAGCCTCCCTCCTCACCGGGCAGCCCTCCCCTTGCCTGCAGCCTCCGAGCCTTTGTCTCGCAGTTTTTTTCTCGTTTGCTTTGAAGGGCAGCCCTACGGTATAGATGATACCAGTCCTAGTGTAAAGATGACAAACAAAATGCCAAAAGGGACACGAGGGAGTCGATTGCTCATGTTCTTAAAAATCCGTTTTAAGAAACTAGGACTGGCCGGGCGCGGTGGCTCACGCCTGTCACCCCAGCACTCTGGGAGGCCGAGGCGGGAGGATCGCTCGAGGTCGGGAGTTCGAGACCAGCCTGAGCAAGAGCGAGACCCCGTCTCTACTAAAATAGAAAGAAATGATTTGGACGACTAAAATATATATAGAAAAATGAGCCGGGCGTGGTGGCGCATGCCTGCAGTCCCAGCTACTCGGGAGGCTGAGGCAGGAGGATCGCTTGAGCCCAGGAGTCTGAGGTTGCTGTGAGCGAGGCTGATGCCACGGCACTCTAGCCCGGGTGACAGAGCCAGACTCTGTTTAAAAAAAAAAAAAGTTAAATGTTCAATGCGAAGAATTGCTATTATCGAAAATCCCCAAGCTCTTGAGTGGAGGAGTGGCTCCCACGGGATTGATCCCCTGCCCTGCGAGTCTGTCCTTGGGCACGTGGCTGCCTGACTCCTCCTCCCCTGGTGGCCAGGGCCCCTTCTGTTCCCAATCCCTGTTGTCCTGGCTGGGTGTCCTGGTGTCCCCTTGCCTTGGAGGCTGTCTCTGACGCCTGACCTCAGGGGTGAAAGGGCGGGACACTGTCCTTCCCTGGCTGGCCGGTGGCTGACCCACAAATCAAACCTCAGTCCCGCCCGGTGGCCGTAGCAAACAGGCAAACCTCGTCTGGGCTGCCTGCCGCCACTCAGACCCTCTGTTTCTTTCTCCCCTTCTCTCTCTCCCTCCCAGGTACAAACAGGACCACGCCGCCGTCCAGGATGAGCCGTTCCCGGTGGCGAAGAGGGACAGAGAGCCTGCCACCAAGCACCCCGAGGTGTCCCTGCCGCACGGGGAGGGCAGCTTTGAGCCCGAGAAGCAGAAGTTCGCCTGGCAGGTGAGGCAGAGGCCGCACTTGGGACGTGGGGCATGTCTGTCACAAGGCCTGGTGGCTCAGGCTGCCACATCGGGTGGCTTAGCTTTGCCCCTGTGTCAGGGGGTATCTTTGTGGGAGCCAGGAATTGGCTTCTCCCAGCCTCGCTTGTTTAACTGACGTGCTTTGCTGCCTTCGGCGTGAATTTGCAGTCTCTCTGGGGCACAGGATTATACAGGAAGGGACAGGATCACTGGACGGTGTCACTCAGCTCTGCAACTCTACAGTCCTCAGTGGTGCATGTGCCAGGAGGGGGCGAGGGGACAGGACAGGGGGGTTTGGGGGTCACAGAATATAAGGGGTGCAGGGCGTCATGCTGTGTAATTGATAGGAGGCTGTCTGTCAGGACTCTCCGTGCCTAAGTGCGGCATTTATTTTGCAATATGAGAAGTCCAGAAGCGCCCCCGCCTCCCCCCGCCGCCCACCGGGGTTGACTAATTGAGCGGCTCGGTGGGATCCTCGGTCCCTGGTGCTTCTCTTCCTTCCTCAGTACCCTGGTGTGTCCTCAGGCCAGCTGTCCCCGCGGTTAAATGATGGCTGCTGCTTGCTGTCCCACGGGTCTCAGGCGGGCTCTCGGCACAAGGAGAGAGACCGTGTCCACCCTCGTGTCTCTGTGAGCAAGGACGACTTGCCCGGAAGCTGCCGGCGGAATTCCTCTTAGGGGTCCTCGTGGCTGAGCCCGTTCTCAGCCGGGGGGATCGGGAGGGTCCCCTGATTGCAGCTGGGGCTCTTTTTTTTTTTTTTTTTTTTTGAGACAGTCTCGCTCTGTCACCCGGGCTAGAGTGCCGTGGCGTCAGCCTCGCTCACAGCAGCCTCAACCTCCTGGGCTCCAGCGATCCTCCTGCCTCGGCCTCCCAAGTCGCTGGGACTATAGGCATGCGCCACCACGCCCGGCTCATTTTTTCTATATTTTTTTAGCTGTCCATATAATTTCTTTCTATTTTTAGTAGAGACGGGGGTCTTGCTCTTGCTCAGGCTGGTCTCGAACTCCTGACCTCGAGCGATCCTCCCGCCTCGGCCTCCCCGAGTGCTGGGGTGACAGGCGTGAGCCACCACCGTGCCCGGCTGGTTTATACTCCTTGGAGGTGGCTTTGAACGCGAACAGCCACATTCGGCGGTCACCGCAAACAGAGGAGAGGGGACGGCGGTGCCGGGCACTGTCATATCGGTTGACAGGACACAGGGCAGTCGGCTCGATGCTGAGCAGAGGCTACAGCCGTCACATCTAAAGAACGGGGCTGTCTTTGGCCTGGTGTGCTTGGCAAGTTCTTTAGCAGAGAAATTGCAAAAGTGCATTTTGGAGGATTTGAATAAGAAGAGAAAGAACCTAAACGAAACGTGGAGATGTTTCTTTCCGTAGCTGAGGTTACCGCCTGCAAGGGTGGGAACAGGGACTTGGTTGGTAGCCCACTGGGCACAGCATGCAATGGCCTGGTGGCCTGGGAGGTGTTGGCTTCGTCACCCGTCCTCCTAGCTGCCGGGGACAGATTGGGCCCCGAGCTAGACCCGGCGTGGTCCCTGGCAGAGTGGGCCGGCTGCCTTCCCCGACCCGGTGTCCCCAAGCCTCACATCTGTGAGCCCGGAGCCTTGCCCGGGGCCTGTCCCTTCGAGCGGGCTGAGTGTAATGGAACATTCAATGTGCTCTTCCACCCTGTTTGCCTCGGACTCCTTCCAATAGTGATTCATTTTAATCCCCTTCCGCATGAGGGAATGATTCTGCTCGTGACTGGGAACAGTTGATACAACTAATGACAAGGAAAGGTAATAATTTTCATAACCTCCTTCGGATGACAGAAGTGTTAGCATTTCCCACCTAGAGCAGCACCGATTAACTGTTTTGTGTGTGTGTGTGTGCGTTATTTATTTTTTTTTTTTGAGACAGAGTCTCGCTCTGTCGCCCGGGCTAGAGTGCCGTGGCCTCAGCCTCGCTCACAGCATCCTCAGCCTCCTGGGCTCAAGCGATCCTCCTGCCTCAGCCTCCCGAGTAGCTGGGACGACAGGCACGTGCCACCACGCCCGGCTCATTTTTTCTATATGTTTTTAGTTGCCCAGATCATTTCTTTCTATTTTTAGTAGAGACGGGGTCTCACTCTTGCTCAGGCTGGTCTCGAACTCCTGACCTCAAGCGATCCTCCCGCCTCGGCCTCCCAGAGTGCGCCCTCCTCTTATTTACGCTGACTCTGTGCGCCCTCCCTCTCTGTTCCCTGCTGATCGCACGCCCTTCCCGTCCCTAACACGCACAGCCCTCTGTGGCTTCCCTGCCCCGGGGGTCCCTGTCCCCTCTCTCTCTGCACCCCCTGTCCCCCGGGCAGCAATGCAGGGGGCCGTCCAGCGCACCCGGGGCAGGATCGGCCCCCGCAGCCTCCGTTCCTGGGGCTCCCGTGCCTCAGACAATGTGGAACACGGGGCCATTCTCTAGCTGGCGGCTGGGACACGGTGTCGGCGCCTTATCTGCTCAGTGACACTCGCCAGACATGAATAGGGACACGTCGCCGCGGCGCACGGCTGGCATCTCAAGCAGGCACGTGGACCGGAGTGTTCCGCGGCCCATTGTGCCCCCAGCCTCTTCCGAAGAGGTTTCCGATGAGACGGGACAAAGGCTGTTAGGAACTCCAGGCAGCCGGGCATGTGGCCGCTTTGCTTTTCTTTTGTTTTCTTTTCTTTTCTTTTCTTCTTTCTTGTTTTTCTTCCCCTCCTTGATTCTTTATTAGCGCGTCCTCAATCTTCGCTCTACAGGATGGGCTTTGCCGCTTCTGGATTTTTTATTTAATCCACCGCTGCCTTGCAGCGCCCTGCTGGCCTTGGGGACAGGTGTACGGGGGCCGTGTGGCCGCCTGGGTGACAGGGGAGCCCCAGGGTTCTGCCCCTGGTCCCCGTTTTGTGGCTGTGCCTAAGCCCATCGGGACGACTGGCTGCCTCTCTTCTTAGAAGCCACCTCGAGCTTCTAGAACTGGTTTTATCTTCCCCCTTCCCCTCCTCTCTCTTTCCTTCCTCGAGAGCCCCGCGGGCGATTCCTCAGTTTCCCCGACGGGTGTCCGAAGCCCAGGAGGAAAACGGTTCGCTCCGAAGATCTGGGTCTCCGTGTGGTCCAGGGTGGCCGGGTGTGTGTGTCACCGCAGGTGAGCCTGCAGGTGTCGCAAGACAAACCTGTGCTTCGAATCACACCTGCTGCTCGCTGTGCGGGCTGGCCCCACACGCCTCAGTTTCCCCAGCTGGGAAGGCAGGTCATGATGCAATTCGTGGGGTGAGTGTGGGCTCTAAGTGACATGCAGTTTAGTCTCTAGGAAAATGTCTCGACTGCAGTAGGCTCTCTCTCTCTTTTTTTTTTTAATGTCTTTTTTTTTGAGACAGAGTCTGGCTCTGTCGCCCGGGCTAGAGTGCCGTGGCGTCAGCCTCGCTCACAGCAGCCTCAACCTCCTGGGCTCCAGCGATCCTCCTGCCTCAGCCTCCCGAGTAGCTGGGACGACAGGCACGCGCCACCACGCCCGGCTCATTTTTTTTTTTTCTATATATTTTTAGTTGTCTGGCTAAATTTCTTTTTATTTTTAGTAGACACGGGGTCTCGCTCTTGCTCAGGCTGGTCTCGAACTCCTGGCCTCGAGCGATCCTCCCTCCTCGGCCTCCCAGCGTGCTGGGGTGACAGGCGTGAGTCCCCGCGCCCGGCCTGCCGTGGACTCTCAGCGGAAACACCTAAGCACTTTCTCAGATCGAAAGCCGAAAAGCCATCCCGGCCACCGGCTCCCAGACCGCGTTCCTCCGTCTCCTCCCTCGCGTGGCTGGTCTTGAACCTTGTGCCAGTCGGCGTTTCCCTGCTGATGGCGCACGTCCCTGCGGAAACTGTGTCCTTCCTCGCTCCCGTCCGCCTCTGCCGTGTTCGGCGGGGCTCGTGCCCGCTCAGGCCATCCTGCCTGGTGGCCCCGTGCGTCTCCCCGCTCTCGGGGTCTCTGCCGACGGCCGGATTGTTCTGCCCTCGTGCCCGCTTTGCCCACGCCAGCCTCGAGGGGGCGGTCAGCTGCTTTCTCTGCGCCTGGGCTTGGGACAGTCCTGCAGAGATGGCTTTTGTGCACGTTTGTGCTCTGCAAACTCCCCGGTGTTGCATTAACTGCTGCTGCTTGGCCTTCGTCTCCCTGTGTCCCCACGACTCCCGCTGTGACGTCCCTGCTGTGCCCGTCCGTGCCCTCCCCATGCACACCTGCAAGCTCTGCCCTCTCTCTCCCCTTTGCCTCCAGCTCAGAGGAATAAGTTTCCCTTAAAGGTGATTTGTCTGCTGTCACCCTGCACCCAGTGTCCTTCCCGCCCCTCTGAGCCTGCTCCGTTGTGTCCCCGCTCTCTGGGCTCCTGTCCCCCTGTGTGAAAGCAGCGTCCCTTCCCCGAGCAGCTCCTCCGGTGGCTTCCTGGCTCTCCCCACTCCTGTGTCCCCGAGTCTCTGGGCCTCAGTCGGAAAGTGACAATCTTGCCTCTCAAACTCATTGTAATTCGGCGTTCGCTCGCGTCACAGTGTGGCTGGATGTCACACACCCCCGTGACCGTCTTTCCAACAGATCGGATGACTTTTGCCACGTTCGCTCCGTGGGGTGGCTGACACCGAGGGGCTGCTCTTCCTCAAAGCTGTCACTTCTGGTGGCCCGTGTGCTTCGGCCGTCCCACCCTGACGTCTGCGTGCTCCTTGTGCCCCTTCGGCCCACGTCTCTACCCCGGGGGGCTCTGTCGCCTGGGCCGTGTCCAGCTTCCAGCAGTGACGCTGGAGCCGGTGGTCTAGGGGGGGAGACACAGCCACTAAACAAGTCACCGTGTGTTGAGTTGCCACCTGGAGTGAGTGTGAGGCGGGGACAGAACAACGTCTGTGCATGGAGGGAGGAACAGCGGAGCCCGGACGTGGATCGAGGCCACCAGAGAGGTCTCCGGGGAGCGGAAGTTTGGGCCCTGGCCCGTGGGGACAGCGGGAAGGGGCCAGGCGAGGGCACAACCATTCGGTTATTTTAAGGGCGAGGCCACAGGTGGGACACACCATTCCTGGACGTGGCTTGTTGGCCACATGGCAGCCCCGTGGCCACTCCATGTCCCGCAGGGGGTCTGGGACAGGAAGCCCACCGGGGTGCGCAGCCCGGACCCCGTACGTATCAGTGGAGGAGGACAGAATGGCGGTTGGGGGACCATTGGAGACCGGCCTCTGTCGTCTGCTGCCCCCTCATTCCCCTCAGCAGCTGCCGTGTCTGCCGTGGCCCGACGTCTGTCCAGCCTTCTGTTCCCTGGCGGGGTGGCGGGGTGTGCCTGTCATGCTGCCTTTGGGGACCCCAAACCGAGGTTGTCCAGTACAAAACCTGTCTTCTCCCCAAACCTGGGCTCGACTCGTTTGCAGAATGTTTTGCTGCAGACCCAATGCTCACCCAGTGCATCAGTTCTCCGTGTGACTGTTGTCCCAGAGACTGTCACCATCCTATGTCTGGGTCACCGTGACCTCTCTGCAGGGTTCCTTTGGGGCTTCCCGTTCCTCTCCCTGCCTCCATTCCTGCCTGTCCACTCTAAGCCGCCCACCCTCCCCTGAACCGCTGAGAAAGCTTTCCTGGGCTCCTACCACATGTTTTTCTTTTTTTTTGAGACAGTCTCACTCTGTCGCCCGGGCTAGAGTGCCGTGGCGTCAGTCTCGCTCACAGCAACCTCAGCCTCCTGGGCTCCAGCGATCCTCCTGCCTCGGCCTCCCGAGTAGCTGGGACGACAGGCATGCGCCACCACGCCCGGCTCATTTTTCTTATTTTTTGTAGAGATGGGGTCTTGCTATATTGCCCAGGCTGGTCTGGAACTCTTGGCTTTAAGAGATCCTCCTGCCTCAGCCTCCCAAGTCGCTGGGACGACAGGCATGTGCCACCACGCCCGGCTCATTTTTCCTATTTTTAGTTGTTTGGCTAATTTGTTTCTATTTTTAGTAGAGACAGGGTCTCGCTCTTGCTCAGGGTGGCCTCAAACTGCTGACCTTGAGCGATCCTCCCACCTCGGCCTCCCAGAGTGCTGGGGTGACAGGCGTGAGCCGCCGCGCCCGCCCTGCCTTTCTCTTCCTGGTGGTCAGCCGAGCTTAGGGCTTCCCCTGAGCCCTCGGACGTGTGTCCCTGTTGTCGTGAAGATGGTCTGTCAACACGCTGACCGTCCGTGGCAAACCACACGGCGCTTCCCTGGCCGTCTGTGCGAAGTTCAGACCTCACAGAGGGACAGAATTTTCCACCAGACGAGATGGAATCAGAGACACCTCCTCCAGGGCTGCGGACGCCCTCCGGGAAGTCGCGTTGGGGTGAGCGCTGAGACCCAGCTCCAAGCCAGCCTGGCTGCTGGTGCTGCCGTCCCTTTCTGGGGTCCGGCCCTGGTCGAGGGGGGTTCCCTCCGGACTTGAGTTTGCAGAGCGTGGACGCCGCCGGCACGTGCAGTTGTGCAGTTGTGCAGTCAGCTTCCTGAGCCTCCGTCCAAGCCTTCCCCGTACGGGAGCCGATCCGCCCGGCTTTCGTGCTAATTCCCTTTTGCAATGAGCACGAACCTCCCGGCATCCCGGTTAAAGCCGGCCCCTGAGCACGGGCCATCTGTCACCATAAACGGCAAGTTCTGCTGACAGGTGGGCAGGCGGCCTTCCCACGCTGACGAGGAATCTGCGAGATTCTTCCGGAGCCCTCGCAGCACAGTCGTGGGTGGGTCCTGCTTTTTGTTCCCTCTGCAAGAAAGCACAGCTGACGAGGACACCCTGTGCTCTGAGCTGACCCCGGCGTGACGCCCTTGACCTCCGGCGGCTCTGGAAGGATGGGACAGGGAGCAACGGGGGTGCACGGCGTCCTAACCTTTCTGGCTCTCTGGCTGTCCCTGAAGGGACCGGCCAGACTGGAAGGAAGGAATGTGTGTGTTTTTATCTTCAGCCCAGACCTTGCAGGGCCTCTGGGGGGTGGAGGGGCTGGTTTTGTCCCCTCCCAGCCACGGAACACAGTTGCTGTTTCTTTCTCGTAAGAATTTGCCCGCATGGGGGCCGGGCACGGTGGCTCACGCCTGTCACCCCAGCACTCTGGGAGGCCGAGGCGGGAGGATCGCTCGAGGTCAGGGGTTCGAGACCAGCCTGAGCAAGAGCGAGACCCCATCTCTACTAAAAATAGAAAGAAACGATCTGGACAACTAAAAATACATATAAAAAATTAGCCAGTGTGGTGGCGCATGCCTGTCGTCCCAGCTACTCCGGAGGCTGAGGCAGGAGGATCGCTTGAGCCCAGGAGTCTGAGGCTGCTGTGAGCGAGGCTGACGCCACGGCACTCTGGCCCGGGTGACAGAGTGAGACTCTGTGTCACAAAAAAAAAAAAAAAAAGAGAATTTGCCAGCATTGTCGTAACTTGATTCTTGTCTTTGTTCCCATCTAGTAGCAGAATTCTTCTCCTCTTCTGGGGTCTCTGCTCAGAGCAGACTCGGGTTTTTAGGGTGTCAGGGTGAGAGGTTTTTTTTTTTATTTATTTTTTATTTATTTATTTATTTATTTATTTTGAGACAGAGTCTGGCTCTGTCGCCCGGGCTAGAGTGCCGTGGCGTCAGCCTCGCTCACAGCAACCTCAGACTCCTGGGCTCAAGCGATCCTCCTGCCTCAGCCTCCCGAGTAGCTGGGACGACAGGCATGCGCCACCACGCCCGGCTCATTTTTTCTATATATTTTTAGCTGTCCAGATAATTTCTATTTTTAGTAGAGAGGGGATCTTGCTACATTGCCCAGGCTGGTCTCAAACTCCTGACCTCGAGCGATCCTTCTGCCTCGGCCTCCCAGAGTGCTGGGATGACAGGCAGGGTGAGAGTTTTAAATTCAGTTATTCTTCTGTTCTGCCGGTGGCTGGAATCGGGGGCAGTGACATGGTGGGGACTCAGAAGCCACATGGCCTGGGCCCTGGGTTCAAAGCCTGCTTCCTCGTGACGCTTCTTGCGGAAGTCACTTACATCTCTCTGCTGTCGCTTCTGTCGAATGGGGGTGGTGGCCGGGCCCTGTCCCTGGACCGGGGTGAGGACACTTGAGAGGACGTAGGAGAAAGTGCTCCCGGCGCGGGGCACGCAGCGGTGACTGTCACCTCCCATTGCCGTCACGACCGTCCGCAGTTGACTCTCCGTGCACAGCTCCCTCCCGTTTTCCAAGCGGGCTCCTCCAAGGCCTCAGCTCAGGGACACTTTCCCACCTCGGGGTAGAATTCGCTGATGTAACAGCCGTGTGCAAATCACAGGTTTGAGGCCAGAGCCTTGGGGGGAGAGCCCAGAGCCCAGGACCCGATGTCCGGGCGGGGACACGTCGGGGAGGGGTGCATTGCGATCGCCGTGCCTGCCCTCTGCGTGTCGCTCGCCTTGCCTTCCGGAAGCTGGGGAGGAAGGCCAGGCTCTCGGGACACCCGCTTTTCATTGTCACCGGTCGGTCCCCAGGGCACTGGTTTTTGCAGCCGTTACGGTCGGGAGAGAACCACAGGGAGCCCTGTGAATGAATGAAGTGTCACAGCCCTGGGCAGGACCCTGGGCGGAGCGGCCCCGCCTCTGGGTTCTGTCCCCAGCCTGCCCTGCACGTGGAGCAGAGCCCGCTAGGTGGCAGTCCCGGGCCACGCGCTGGCCGGGCAGGACCGGAGCGCCGGGAGAAGGCTGCAGGCAGGCAGGGTGGGGACAGAGGGGCCGTCCCCTCAATGTGCTCCTTTGAGGTCCCCTAAGTGGCAGCTTTGACGCTGATTGAATCTGGCTGGGAAGCCTCGAAGGCCATTTATCCCGGGTCTGATCTTGCACCTCCCTCCTCCTCCCCTTTTCGTGGGGGACCTAGATTTTTGGCCTTGCGTGACCTCCCTTTGTGTGGCTACCCCGGGGGACAGGTGCAGATTCCCAGGCTGGTGCTGTCCCCGTGGGTGGGGACCGGGCGCCCTGCTGTCCTGTCCTTCCAGTCCCTTTAGTGCCACCGGCTGGGGGAGGGGCTCCCTCCTTCTCTTGCCTCTCCCGGTGGCTTGGCTGGGGTCCAGAAAAATGCAGAGGAGGAGGAAGAGTCGGGATTAGATGAGGAATGACAAACATTCCAGTTCTGGGTCAGGACGGGCTGGGCTCGGGGCGTGCACCCCTGGACCCCAGGTTTCTGGGTTCCCAGCCCCGGCAAGGGACATGGCTTTTCCTTGCCAGATACCTGAGGTCAGCCGGGCGCGGTGGCTCACCCCTGTCACCCCAGCACTCTGGGAGGCCGAGGCGGGAGGATCGCTCGAGGTCCGGAGTTCGAGACCTGCCTGAGCCAGAGCCAGACCCCGTCTCTACTAAAAAATAGAAAGAAATTAGCCAAACAACTAAAAATAGGAAAAATGAGCCGGGCGTGGTGGCGCACGCCTGTCGTCCCAGCTCCTCGGGAGGCTGAGGCAGGAGGATCGCTTGAGCCCAGGAGTCTGAGGCTGCTGTGAGCGAGGCTGACGCCACGGCACTCTAGCCCAGGTGACAGAGTGGGACTCTGTCTCAAAAAAAAAAAAATACCTGACGTTGAGGCCCAATTGGGAGCCGAGTCTGGGGACTTCTCCCAGCAGGTGGCGGGGAGACGGGAGGGTCCCTTCCACAAACAAGTCCTTCTCCCGGCAGCCGGTGGCCCTTTTGCAAAACAAGCAGATTCTGAGTCTCTCGTGGGTGGAGGGACGGCCAGGATTTTGGCAGCCAGATAGATTTTTTTTGTGTGTGCAAAGCCCAGAGGAGGGACACAGAGAAATCAGCCAACGCAGCAGTGCCTTGAACTTCCCCGTGCTGAACGGCTCTGCTGGGTTGCAGGGACCTCGGGCTGAGGCATACCCGGACGTGGCCATCCTTGTTCATCTCTGCGACAAGCCCAGGGCCGTCCGGTCGCCCTCCTGGAAGAGGAGGAGGAGGAGGGGGAGGGGGAGGGGGGGGAGGAGGAGGAGGGGGAGGGGGAGGGGGGGAGGAGGAGGGGGAGGGGGAGGGGTGCTCGGGCCCTGGCAGGCTGGCGCAGATGGCTCCGGCGACATTCCGGGGAGCGTGCCGCAGCCCGCCTGCATGCCTGGCATAGCTCCGGCTCGCAGGGCATTGGCCGACGCCCGCCCCGGGGTGGAGTGCTGGGTAAACACTGGCCGGGCCCGTCTGGGGCAGGGACTTGAGCAGGGAGTTTGTCTCAGCCACTTCGGGCCCTCGTCTGCCAGATCGAGATCGGCAGGCTCCGGCCTCGCCTCCTCCTTCATCGTCATCCTCCTCCTCCCCACCTCTCTCTCTCCCTGTGGTCCAGAGCTTTGCCTCTTCGCGGTGGCGGGTGACAAGGGGGCCGGCGGGCTTTGCTCTTCCTGCTCCGGGGGCAGCAGCAGGCGTGTTGGTGGCAGTGGACATGCAAAGCCCCCGCGGGGGGCGTTGCCCCCGATAGATGCCCCAGGGTGGCTGGGGAAGCTCAGTCCCTGCAGGGCCCTGGGTAGGAAGGGGTCGCCAGCCTCGAGCCTTAGTTGGGAAGACGTTGTTTGGTTTTGCTTGTTGAGACAGAGTCTGGCTCTGTCGCCCGGGCTAGAGTGCCGTGGCCTCAGCCTCGCTCACAGCAACCTCAGCCTCCTGGGCTCAAGCGATCCTCCTGCCTCAGCCTCCCGAGTCGCTGGGACTACAGGCATGCGCCACCACGCCCGGCTCATTTTTTTTTTCTATATATTTTTAGCTGTCCATATAATTTCTTTCTATTTTTAGTAGAGATGGGGTCTTGCTACATTGCCCAGGCTGGTCTCGAACTCCTGACCTCGAGCGATCCTCCCGCCTCGGCCTCCCAGAGTGCTGGGGTGACAGGCGTGAGCCACCGCGCCCGGCCGGGAAGACGTTGTTTTCAAAGACGTGGGCAGATTCCAAGCAGAGGGCGGGGATCCCGCTGGAATTATCCACGTCCTTCCTTGGAGAGTCCACAGTGTCCCTGAGGTCCCTGTGACCCTGTCCTGTAATCTTCGGTCTGTCCCTAAAGCAGTCGTAGCAATCAGAGCTCCGGGTCTTGGCATCGCAGCCCGAACGAGCCCCGGGTGGCAGGAAAAAAAATCTGGAAAACGAATGTCATCTTTGTTCCTGGAAGTCGTGAGGTCTTGGTGCAGTGCCCCTGGGCCTCAGTTTCTCCATGTGTCACACAGGGACAGTGATGCGACCTCGCAGGGTGTCGTAAGGATGGAGTGTAAACGTCGTCAGAGCGCCCAGCTCTGTGCCGTGTGGGCTGCGGGTCCCCGGCGACCATCTGTCCCCTCTGGGACACGAGGCCAGGGTCTGGCTGGGGGCGGCACACGCTCTGCTGCAGCCCCTGAGCCACGTGTGCAGCCCCTCGGGGGTGGGCGGATGTCCCCGTGCACGTCTGTGCCGGGCCACCCCGCGGTACCCCTGGCGGCTCAGCTCTGTCTCAGGCGCTGGCAGTTGGCAGAGGAGGGAGCTGAGCATGTCCAGGGACATCCGCTCTGACGACTGCTCTCCAAAGCAGGTGGCCTCTAAAAACCCCGCAGCCACGGTGGAAATCCCGCGTTCTCACCCTAACTGGTTTTCAGGGCAGATCGGTTTTGCCCGCTGTGACTGTCCCTTAGAACCCCGACGTCCCCCTCCGTAGCAATCACGCACCTCCAGGTGGATTTTGTTCTGAGCGTCCGCCACCAAGCCCGTCCGCCGCCTTTTGTAGAAGGAGCCGTGGAGGTGAACTGTGGTGGGCACCTTTAGGCTCTTCGCCACCAAGACTGTCCCTGAGAACGGTCCCCAGGGTAAGGGGTCCCCGATCGGCAAATGGGAAGAGGGACACAAGCAGGGAGCCCGGCTGTCATGGGGCTTCCCGGGGTGGCATCTCCCCGGCGGAGGGATGAGTCATCGTGTTCTGAACCCCTGGGGAAGCAGGGAGTGGAGAGAGTCCAAGCGGTTCAAGGACGCGAGGAACAGTCGCCGGGGAAGGGGCAGGCCAGCGTCCCGGGTCCCATTGGGGCAGGGGCAGGAGGACGGGGCATAGACGGACGGCAGCAGAAGAGAATGGGAGGCCAGGCGCGGTGGCTCACGCCTGTCATCCCAGCACTCGGGGAGGCCGAGGCTGGAGGATCGCTCGAGGTCAGGAGTTTGAGACCAGCCTGGGCAATATAGTGAGACCCTGTCTCTACTAAAAATAGAAAGAAATTATATGGACAACTAAAAAATCTATATAGAAAAAATGAGCCGGGCGTGGTGGCGCATGCCTGTCGTCCCAGCTACTCAGGAGGCCGAGGCAGGAGGATCGCTTGAGCCCGGGAGGTTGAGGCTGCTGTGAGCGAGGCTGACGCCACGGCACTGTGGCCCGGGCAGCCTGAGCCCCAGGTGACGGGAGGTGGCCTGTCCCAGGACTTGAGTCCATGCTCATGTCTGCGGGTCCCCCCAGGCTTGGATCCCTGGCTGGAGGGTCATCTCTGAGGCACAGCGCGGGTCAGGAGTCGTCTGTCACGACATTCCTTGAAATCCTGCAGTTCCGCCAGCCCCCCACCCCCGCGGGGACTCCGCAGTCTATCTGTGTTTGAGTCACTGTAGCTCTTTTTTTGTCAGCCCGGTTATTTCGGCTTGACAGGTAGGCACAACTGTCTCGTTAAATGCAGATATATTTGTGTGGGTTTGAAAAAAAAAAAATGGAGCATTCCATTAGCCTAAAAACATAAAAAAAGAGAATACCAGTAGCGTCTTTTGTTCGTAAACTCAATACATCAAGATTTGCAGGCCGGGCGTGGTGGCTCACGCCTGTCACCCCAGCACTCTGGGAGGCCGAGGCGGGAGGATCGCTCCAGGTCAGGAGTTCCAGACCAGCCTGAGCAAGAGCGAGACCCCGTCTCTACTAAAAATAGAAAGAAATTAGCTGGACAATTAAAAATATATGGGAAAAATGAGCCAGGCGTGGTGGCGCATGCCTGTAGTCCCAGCTACTCGGGAGGCTGAGGCAGGAGGATCGCTTGAGCCCAGGAGGTTGAGGCTGCTGTGAGCGAGGCTGACGCCACGTCACTCTAGCCCGGGCGACAGAGCGAGACTCTGTCTCCAAAAAAGAAAGATTTGCAGTCATTAAATTTAGGAAATGGGAATGGAGTCGTCATGACTTGTAGTTTGTGACCGTGAAATGTCCAGGTGTTGGTAGTGTTACGTGTCTATACCCGTGTGTTTTGCGTGTTTATAGACACAACCGTTCCTTATGCCTAGGCCTGCAATGGGTGCTTCGTGTGTGTCTCATTCGATTGTCACGGGGCTCCCGTGACGTGGGGACGATGCTACCTTTTTATAGATGACGCTGAGGCTCGGGGATGTGCCGGGCTGAGAGGCAAACCCGTGTTGCAACAAACAGCTGGTCTATCTGCAGGTGTTGGTGTTAGGCAGCGACACGGGTCTTGCAGCGGGGTCCCCGGGATTGTCCCCCAACCCGTCTGCCCACCCCCTCCCCGCCCCGTGCATTGGGATCCGGGGCCGGGGGACATAGAGGGAGGAAACCGAGATGGCAGGAGTCTCTTGGGTGATTGCGTTACATGCGCCCACTTATTGGGAATCAATAGTTTTCGTAAAACGAGAAAGATGAACGTTATTCAAACGCTTTTCCTTTGTCTTCTGAAGAGCTGCCCGGGGAGCCCTTGGTTGCCGGGGGACCCGGCGCTGTGACGGGAAAGAGGTGTCCCCTCCACTTCCCTCTCCTCCTCGCTCTGCCTGGACCCCAGAGAGCTTTTTTTTTTTTTTTTCTTGCGTTCTGACTTGTGTAACTATTAGTCGGTGGGAGAAGGAATTTGCATCTCAGGAATGTTGTTCAGGATGGCATCCCTTTGCAAACCTAGTCCTCCTTCTACTTTGTTTTTTTTTTTGAGACAGAGTCTGGCTCTGTCACCCGGGCTGGAGTGCCGTGGCGTCAGCCTCGCTCACAGCAGCCTCAACCTCCTGGGCTCAAGCGATCCTCCTGCCTCAGCCTCCCGAGCAGCTGGGACTACAGGCATGCGCCACCACGCCCGGCTCATTTTTTCTATATATTTTTAGTTGTCCAGCTCATTTCTTGCTATTTTTAGTAGAGACGGGGTCTCGCTACATTGCCCAGGCTGGTCTCGAACTCCTGACCTCGAGCGATCCTCCCGCCTCGGCCTCCCAGAGTTGCTGGGATGACAGGCGTGAGCCACCACCGTGCCCGGCCCGGACATAGATATCTCGGGGTAGGTCCAGCCTAGAAACCTAAGCAAGTTGCAGGAAAGGTTTAGATCAAAGTGAAAAAAAACGTCCAATGCCTTCCAGGGATTTAAGTGCCTTTTCCACGCAAGTTGCAGCAAGAAGCGAGAAACGGGAACAAAACGCAGCAGGACACGTGGGGACCCGGGGAGTGGGAGCCGCAGATACGCGTGTTTATGTCAATTTTTTAGTGTCACCTGCTAATTCAGAGTTGGAGCAAGAAGAGCATGGAGGGGGAAGGGGAGGGGGAGGGGGAAGCAAGAAGAAAAGAGTCCGGTTTGGACGAACCCACCCTCCGCTCTTTGGGGGCATGGCAGGTTTTCGGTGAGTTTTTGAGCTGGCATCGGAGACAGGGCGACCTCTCGGGCCAGCCCCCTGTGTCCCCGTCGATAACCGTCCGTTTGTCATCTGGGAACCAGGCTGCCACCAGCTGCTGCTGCTGCTTGTCTGTGGGGAGTTTTAAAACCTTGATTAAAAGGCCCCGGCTAAGTAGAAACGACATCCCCCTCCCCCACCCCTGGGCGCATAGACGGTCTCTCCGGGGACATCGCAGACATCAGCAGGTGCCACCCGCAGTGTCCCCTCCAGCCTGTGGTTGCCTCTGCTATTTTTAGCTGTTCGGTGGCCCCGTTAAAGCATGTCCACCTCCTGGTGCCGCGTGTCTGCGTGTCTAATTATGTCGGTGGCATTTACAAATCGCCGCGGTGCCGATGTGTCTCATTTGTCTCATTTGTCACAGCAAATCAAACACGTTGCACCCCGTCTCCTCGACGTCCCTTCCTGCCGAAGGCAGGGGCAGAGGAGGACCGTCTTTCTTCCCAAAAGCAGCTGGGAGACCTGAGGTCTCTCTCAAAGGGACCTCATGGGACGGCCATGGGCTTGCGCAGGGCTGTTGGCTTCTGTTCCGTCAACTTAGGACGCCAGTTGGTCGCCGACTCGTGTTTAGCGGTGGCTTTAGCTCCCAGCCACGGCTCGAGCTGGTGTGTGTGCAGCCTTCGAGCCGTAGGAGGAGGATGCGTGGAGGGTTGGGGTTAGGGGTTGGGGTTGGGGTTGGGGTTAGGGTTGGGCTTGGGGTTAGGGGTTAGGGGTTAGGGTTAGAGTTGGCGTTAGGGTTAGGGTTAGATTAGGATTAGGGGTTAGGGTTAGTTGTTAGGGTTGGGGTTAGGGTTAGGGATTAGAGTTGGGGTTAGGGGTTGGGGTTGGGGGTTAGGGTTAGGGTTTAGGGTTAGGGTTGGGGTTGAGGTTAGGTTTAGGGTTAGGGTTGGGGTTAGGGTTAGGGGTTAGGGTTGGGGTTAGGGTTAGAGTTGGGGTTAGGGTTAGGGGTTAGGATTGGGGGTAGGGTTAGGGTTAGAATAGAAATTAGGGTTAGGGTTGAGGCTACGGTTAGGGGTTAGGGTTAGAGTTGGGGTTAGGGTTAGGGGTTAGGATTGGGGGTAGGGTTAGGGTTAGAATAGGATTAGGGTTAGAGGTTAGTGTTAGGGGTTAGGGTTGTGGTTAGGGTTAGGGTTAGAGTTGGCGTTAGGGTTAGGGGTTAGGATTGAGGTTAGGGTTAGGGTTAGAGTTGGGGTTTGGGTTAGTTGTTAGGGTTGGGGTTAGGGTTAGGGTTAGATTAGGAATTACGGTTAGGGTTAGCGGTTACGGTTAGGGGTTAGTGTTAGGGGTTAGGGGTTAGGGTTAGAGTTGGGGTTAGAGTTAGGGGTTAGGGTTGGGGTTAGGGTTAGGGGTTAGTGTTAGGGGTTAGGGTTAGGGATTAGGGTTACGGGTTAGCATTAGGGTTAGGACCGACCGGACAGTGCTTTACGAGTTTGCCTGTAGGGAGGATGGCTTTGAAACCAGCCACGACCTCGTTTCTCGTTACCCAGGTGAGTGGTTGAGTGCCTTCTTCCAGGAAGTCCTTCCTTCTGTCTGCCCTGCCTCCCTCACGTGTGTTGTGGTTCAAGCCCATTCCCTGTTGATCAATCTTCCATAAAGAATAAGTGGTGAGGCCGGGCGTGGTGGCTCACGCCTGTCATCCCAGCACTGTGGGAGGCCGAGGCGGGAGGATCGCTCCAGGTCAGGAGTTCGAGACCAGCCTGGGCAATGTAGCAAGACCTCATCTCTACTAAAAATAGAAAGGAATTATCTGGACAGCTAAAAATATGTATAGAAAAAATGAGCCGGGCGTGGTGGCGCATGCCTGTAGTCCCAGCGACTCGGGAGGCTGAGGCAGGAGGATCGCTGGAGCCCAGGAGGCTGAGGTTGCTGTGAGCGAGGCTGACACCACGGCACTCTAGCCCGGGTGACAGAGCGAGACTCTGTCTCAAAAAAAAAAAAAAAAATTAGGAAATGCCTCTGGTAGCCCTGCTGGCTTGTGCTTGGATGCTTGGAGTCAGATTGAGCAGCTGGGCGTTCGGGAGGGGTCAGACCTGGCTTGAGTCTGCAGGGAGGTGCCGATCTGGAACATTCTGGCCAGCCCTGCTCTCAGGGACAGATGTCAGCGATCCTGTGCCCGTGCTGAGAGTTCACGTTCTTCTGTTAGCCCCCAACGCCACGCACCCCTTCCATCCGTCTGCCTCTCATGCTTGCTCTTTCCCTTCCCTGTCCTCTCTCTCTCTGCCCAATATCAGTTTCTGGCTCTTTCTTTTCTGAACCCCCCGGGGATCGGGGAGCCAGAGGCTGAAAATCTTTCTCTTTTCCTTGCAGCAAACAATGTCAGCTCGCCCCCCGTCCCCTTTGCCAGCGGTGAGGGGGTCACCCCTGCCTGCAGGGTGGAGCCCCGGGGAGGGCGGAGCAGCATCGCAGGGGAAATGAGAAACAGATGTAGGGACCTCGCTAGGGCAGCTGAGCCTCGTCACAGGCGTCGCGGGGACCCCGGGGGACCTGGAACTCCGTGGTGGCATCCCTCCGTGTGTTTCAGACTTCACGAAGCACGCGGGGTGAGCCGATGATTAATGGCCCTCGTGAAACTCTAATTATGTCACTCCACGGAACCCGTGCACATTAATTCTCGATTGACAGAGTGAGTAATTGAATAACGAAGGGGCCGCCGGTCCGCGGGGCTCTGTCCCTGCCCTCGTGTTTCCGCGACGCCGGGCCCCCTCTGCTGTCTCGCTCAGTCTTTGGACGGTGCCCACCCCCGGCCTGTCGCTCCTAGCGCCGGTGGTGGCCTGTGACCGCGGGCTGGCTGGCATCGCATTGCCCCGACGGAGAGCGGGGCCCGGGCGGATGTCACGCGCTGCAGAGGACGATTGTCATCTGATCCTGCCTTGTGTTCAGTTTTTTTCCCGGCAACCAAAGGCTCTTGCTAAGTCGTGCGAAAAGGGTGTGCGTTTGCTGGAAGGATCCAGGGAAGCTCACGGAAGCGAACGGCGAAGTGAAGAAGCAGCTCTTGCAAGAAGAGAGCGAGAGCCAGCGTCCGGGCTGCAGGCAGCCACTAAGGAGTTGCTGTCACCGCAGGCCACCACCCTCGAGAGGCAGCTCCGGCATCTGCAGCGTGTCCTTCGGCACCTGATGGACTGAGATTCCCGAGCAAGTCACGCACCCTTGGCAAGAGCGGGCAGGGGACTCTGGTTGACGGTCGCGCCGGGAGTGTCCCCAGCGGGAGAGACATTGGGCCTCCCAGCATCCGCTGCCGCACACACAGTCAGCGTGTTCGTTCCAGAAGGAGGAATGAATCGATGCTGGACAGACAGACAGACCCCACGCGGGCCCCTCACTCCCAAGCCCCGACTTCAGCAGAAGCGACATCCCCCGTGGGCAGGGGCTCCACAAGGAGGAAGGATGAGCACCCCCTGGGGCCAAAGGTCTGGACCTTCCTTTCTCCCGGACTGCATTCTTCAGTTTCCTTCTCTTTTTTTTTGAGACAGAGTCTCGCTCTGTCGCCCGGGCTAGAGTGCCGTGGCGTCAGCCTCGCTCACAGCAACCTCAACCTCCTGGGCTCAAGCGATCCTCCTGCCTCAGCCTCCCGGGTAGCTGGGACGACAAGCATGCGCCACCACGCCCGGCTCATTTTTTCTATCTATATTTTTAGCTGCCCAGCTAATTTCTTTCTATTTTTAGTAGAGACGGGGTCTCGCTCTTGCCCAGGCTGGTCTCGAACTCCTGACCTCGAGCGATCCTCCCGCCTCGGCCTCCCCGAGTGCTGGGGTGACAGGCGTGAGCCACCGCGCCCCGGACGTGCACCTGAATTATTAAAAGCACAGGAAGACCTCCGTGTGAATCCCAGTTCTGTCATTTATAAGGCGTGTTCCCTAAAACAGCATATTTGTTCTGGTTTTGCCTCTGTTTCCTCTTGCATAAAATGAGCTTAGTAATTCCCGGCTTGCCGGTTTGGAAAGCATTAAATAAGAAGGAATATATAAAGCACTTTGCATGTAATTGGCATTCAGTGAGTTTTAGTTCTGTTTTCCTTTTCTTTTGAACTCATGTTTTAGGAAGCTGGAGAATTTTCCTTTCTGGCGGAGTTAAGAGTTGGACACATCAAATTTGCCCATCTCCTCAGAACGTTCTCCAGAGTCATACAACACAGAGGTCGCACATAATGACCGATTCTTGACGCTCCAACTCAGTTCGAGAATTCCAGGATTGGAAATTTTTTTATTTATTTTTTTTATTTTTATTTTTTGAGACAGAGTCTGGCTCTGTCGCCCGGGCTAGAGTGAGTGCTGTGGCGTCAGCCTCGCTCACAGCAGCCTCAGCCTCCTGGGCTCAAGCGATCCTCCTGCCTCAGCCTCCCGAGTAGCTGGGACGACAGGCATGCGCCACCACGCCCGGATAATTTTTTCTATATGTATTTTTAGCTGTCTATATAATTTCTATTTTTAGTAGAGACGGGGTCTCGCTACAATGCCCAGGCTGGTCTCGAACTCCTGACCTCGAGCGATCCTCCCGCCTCGGCCTTATTATTATTATTTTTTAATGTCTGTAATTTTTGCTTCACTGTTGGAAGCGCAGAATTATCACGCCGGGGCGGTGGGAGGGAAGCCCAGGGGCAGGCTGGAGGTTCCCCGAGGAGACCGGCTCCGCAGAGGGACAAGGCACCGAGGGTTTCCCTGCCCTCCTCTGTCACCGTGAGTGGCTGAGGTCCCTGGGTCACCTGCAAAGACAAGTCAAGCAGAGCCTGACAGCGCTGGCTCTCGGGGTGGCTTTGATTCTCTGCCCGGCTGTTTAGAGAGAGCCCCTTACAACCTGTGTCCTGCTCTTCAAACAGCCAAAAGCGGTGTCATTAGAAGCCTCGGGCTCTGCTGGGGTGTTCCCTGGGGTCCACGGTGTCACCCTGTGTCCCTTGCTTTCCTGCATCAGCCTCACTTTGGTCCGGAAACTAAACTTGTCCGTTTCTGCGGATGCCATTCTCTCTTCCCTGCTGTTTTTTTTTTTTTTTTTTGTCCCTTAGTAGCAGGCTCTAGTCGCAAGGGTGCGAATGTTCTTTCTCTCTGTTTCCCCGACGACTTAAGCTCCGTTACTGAGTGCCCACGCCCTGTGCCACCGTGGAACGCCCCCCCCCCGGACCCCCTGTCCCATCTCGTGGGCTCCGGAAGACCAAGGCTACGCCTCAACCACTTCCTCGTTCTCCTAGACTCTGAGGGTCAGGGAGGACCTCTGACCTTCACAGGCAATAGCTGCCCGGTCACCGTGAGCAGACGTTCGCTGAGTTCATGCAGAAATTCAAGCGTGGTCTTGCGTGGTCCCCTGACTGCATGTGGGTCCCGGTGCCCGATGCGTGCAGACTAAAAAGGTTGGCAGTTTCTGAACGTTTTCAAGTTATGTTGACATGTGCCCTGGATGGTTGCTCTCATACCCTGGAATGTTCCATCTTCTCTCTTTCCCAGGTTACCAGGGAGTTTCAGGATTGGCCCAAAGGTGCGTCTCATCAAGAAGCTATCTATGCCTGGCACTCCGGGAGGCCGAGGCGGGAGGATCGCTCGAGGTCAGGAGTTCGAGACCAGCCTGAGCAAGAGCGAGACCCCGTCTCTACTGAAAATAGAAAGAAATTATCTGGACAGCTAAAAATATATAGAAAAAATGAGCCGGGCGTGGTGGCGCATGCCTGTAGTCCCAGCTACTAGGGAGGCTGAGGCAGGAGGATCAAAGAGGAGTCCGGGAGTCTGAGGCTGCTGTGAGCGAGGCTGACGCCACGGCACTCTAGCCCGGGTGACAGAGCGAGACTCTTGTCTCAAAAAAATAAAAATAAAAAAATAACAAGCCAGGTGGGGCCTGGTGGCTCATGCCTGTAGTCCCAGCTTGAGGCCAAGTCTAGAGGATCGCTTAAGGCCAGGAATTCGAGACCAGCCTGGACAACATACTGAGACCCTGTCTCTACTAAAAAAAAAAAAAAAAAAAAAAGAAAGAAAGAAAAAGAAAAAAAAAGCCTGGCATATTGGCACACACCTGTAGCCCTAGCACTCGGGAGGCCGAAGCAGGAGGATCAAAGAGGAGCCCGGGGGTTCGAGGTTACAGTGAGCTATGCTGGCACCGTTGCACTCCAGCCTGGACAGCACAGTGAGACCCCATCTCAATAAATAAATACATAGCTACATATGTAACTCGTGATGCGTATCCTTGCGTGGTTCTCTAAGAAGGGTCTCTAGAAAAATACTTAACGTTGATATATTAGTTTCCTAGAGCTGCTATCACGAAGTGCTACAAGCTAGGTGGCTTAAAACACCAGAAATGTACTGTCACAGTTCCGGAAGCCAGAAGTCTGAAATCATAGTGTTGGCAGGGCCAGGCTCCCTCCGAAAGCTCTCGGGAGGGGTTTGTTCCAGGCCTTTCTCTTTGCTCCTGGCAGCCTCAGGCCTTCCCTGGCTGTCTTCTCCTCGTGTCTCCGCACACGGCATTCCTGTCTGTGTCTCTGTCCAGATGTCCCCCTTTTTATAAGGACGCCCGTCATATTGGATGGGGGTCCACCCTAATGACCTCCGTTGAACTTGATTACTTATGCAAAGACCTCATTTCCCAGTCAGGTCACCTTCTGGGGGCAGGGGGAGCCAGGACTTCGGCGTGTGAATCTTAAGGGGACACAGTTCAGCCCCCCGATAGCTGGGGAGGGACACGTGTGACTCGCATTTTAATCTGACAGCGTCGGAGAGCCGCTTGGTGGGAAGGACAGACCGGGGGGGCGTGGAGCGTGGGAAGCCGGGGCATCTGGGCTGTCTGTGACAAAAGACATACTCAGGGTAACTGCCTTTGCTCTGTCCCCAAGCCCAATTTTTTTTTTCTTTGAGACAGAGTCTCGCTCTGTCGCCCGGGCTAGAGTGCCGTGGCGTCAGCCTCGCTCACAGCAACCTCAGCCTCCTGGACTCAAGCGATCCTCCTGCCTCAGCCTCCCGAGGAGCTGGGACCACAGGCATGCGCCACCACACCCGGCTCATTTTTCTTATTTTTTGTAGAGATGGGGTCTTGCTATATTGCCCAGGCTGGTCTGGAACTCTTGGCTTTAAAAGATCCTCCTGCCTCAGCCTCCCGAGTAGCTGGGACTGCAGGGACACGCCACCACGCCCGGCTCATTTTTTTTTAGAAGATTAATCTAACCTGGCAGGACTGTTCCCACAGAGCCATACTGCAACGCCGTTAAGTTTTACCTTCTGGTGTTTGCAAATGACGTTTGCATTTTTATTTCCTCCTCCCCCTGTTGGTGGCAGTAAGGGGACGGGCACAGCTCTTAGTGCAGCTGTTAGAAAAACTCTGACACCGTAATGAAGTTTGTGCATCCGCAGCTTCCCAATCTGGTACCTTTGCAGGGTTTTTTGTTTGTTTGTTTGTTTTTTTAATAAATGGGAGTCACAGTGGCTCTTTGCCAAGTTGTTCAAGCGCATTATCAGTCTTCCATGAAGTCTTAGAGACACTATGACAATTATTCTGGGCCAGGTGCGGTGGCTCACGCCTGTTATCCCAGCACTCTGGGAGGCCGAGGCAGGAGGATCGCTTGAGGTCAGGAGGTCCAGACCAGCCTGGGCAATGTAGCAAGACCCCGTCTCTACTAAAAATAGAAAGAAATTAGCTGGACGACTAAAAATGTATAGAAAAAATGAGCCGGGCGTGGTGGCGCATGCCTGTAGTCCCAGCTACTCGGGAGGCTGAGGCAGGAGGATCGCTTGAGGCCCAGGAGTCTGAGGTTGCTGTGAGCGAGGCTGACGCCACGGCACTCTAGCCCGGGCGACAGAGCGAGACTGTGTCTCCAAAAAAATAAAATAAAATAAAATATTATTCTGGAATGTGTTCGGCCAGACTTTTCTGAGGGTCTCAACGTCCCAATCCGGAGGCACAGGCCTGGTTTCCCGCCCTCCCCTTCTCTGTGTGGCCCGATCGGAATTTGTAGTCCCACATGTGACTTTGCATTTGGAGCAAGAAAGCCTCGCAAATGTTTTTCACATGATCAGCGATCAGCCCCGTGTTACAAATTGGCAGGAGCGCCCTTCTGTGGCTTCCAGCGTAGCCAGAGAACGTTTTCCTGTTTGTGCCTTTTGAGCCGCGTCTCCATTCTTGCTTGAACTTTCCGAACGCTGCTCTTTCTGGAAGATTTTTTTTCTTCTTTTCCCCGTCGATTGGCAGCTTGCGATTTTTATATGTCCCTCTGCACGCCCAGATGCATTGTGTCTCTTTTTCCTGGAGGTTTCCTGCTGGGGGGCGGCTGGGGTTGGTGGCTCATCGCCCCTTCCAGGAATTCTAGGCTGTCTTGGAAACTGCCGTCAGGAGTCTGTGTACGTAATCCTTGCTCTACGTATTATCAATCTGATATAGAGTTTGCAAAATGAAACTTTGTACGTATGAGCCTTTTTTTTTTTTTTGAGACAGAGTCTGGCTCTGTCGCCCGGGCTAGAGTGCCATGGCGTCAGCCTCGATCACGGCAACCTCCAACTTCTGGGCTCCAGCGATCCTCCTGCCTCAGCCTCCCGAGTAGCCGGGACGACAGGCGTGCACCACCACGCCCGGCTCATTTTTTTTCTATATATATTTTTAGTCGTCCAGCTCATTTCTTTCTATTTTTAGGAGAGACGGGGTCTTGCTACATTGTCCAGTCTGGCCTCGAACTCCTGACCTCGAGCGATCCTCCTGCCTCGGCCTCCCAGAGTGCCGGGGCAACAGGCGTGAGCCCCCGCGCCCGGCCCGGAGCTTGTCATATAAAGTCCCTACCGTGGAGTCCTGCGAGGGCGCGGGGACGTGTGTGTCTTTAGCCCGCTCTCTCTGCCCGTGTGCAGCTCCGTGCAAGCCCCTCACCTGTCTGGGTCGGTGAGCGGAAGCCGGAAGGCAGCAGAGCCCCGGCGCAGGCAGCAGGGCAGTTCCCTCGTTGTCTCTCTGCAGTCCTGCACCTTGGGCTTTTGCCAGACAGATTTTCCTCTTGCATTTTTTTTTTTTTTTTCTTTCTGTAAATGAAAAGCTTTCCCGGCAGACGTCGGCCAGGCGCTTCTAGGGCATCGACAGTCACCAAAAAAAGCCACTGGCTTCCCCTCCCCGTCAGCTGACCGTGCGTTTCCCCGCCCCCCGTGTGTGCTACCGTCTGCAGAAACCTGAGCCTGCAGCTCCCTGCCGGGGGGCGGGGGGCGCCCTGGCCTCTGCCCGCAGCCCCCCGCGACCCCTGAGCAGAAATCTGCCCCTCGGGGTGCCGTGCACAAGGGGCCGGTCAGCCGCTTTGCACCGCGACTGTGCACGGTCTTGTTTTCTCTCTCTCTTCTGCGGAACCTGGTACCGTCCCGGCTCTAGAGGCGGCATTCAAGGCCCTTGGAGACCCGACTGCGTGCGAACTCCCCTCTGCTCCGTGACTCCGCGCCTCAGCCTCCCTCTCTGCTCCGCTTTGCCCAGCCCTGTGCCGCCGCTGCTGTGCGTACATCTGTCACTCTTTGCTGTCACCCCCCCCCCCGAATGTCGTCATCTTACTCCTCCTCTTTCCCCGTTGCAATGCAGGGAGTCTCTCCCTGGGCTCAGGTTACCTGCTGCCTGGGGGGTAGAGGACGGTCCCAAAAGCCTGGGTCTGAGCCACCATCGGGCCGCTGCCCGGCTGCCTCTGGAACATTCCAGACCCTTCCTCGTGGCCCGCACGCCCTGGTAGCATGGCCGCGTGAACGAGGCGCCCTGCAACGCCGAGCCCAGGCCTTTGCTTGCATTTTGGATTGGATGCTTGTGGAGCAGCGTCCCCACGCGCAAGTCTGAAATCAGCGCCCCAGAGGTGACCGGTTCCCCTAGGGGACAGCTGGCCCACGTCCCTGCCTCTCGTCCCTGTTCGTTACCCGCGTCGGTTCCCACTCTGTATCGAAATGTGCTTTTTCTAAGAGGAGGTAAGTGGGGGCGCAGGAAGGGCTGGCCTCGCCCTGTGGGCCCCGGGGGTCTCTAATATGCATCACCATGGCAACGAGGTGGCCGTCCTGGATCACCGGTCCACGACACGAACGTTCCTGCCCACAGACGCCGAGCGGATCGGCCTCCGCTAGCTGGTGCGGCCGGTCTTGTCCTCAAAGGCGCGGGGCCTCGTTACCAGGGACCGTTGCCCGGCAGGGGCAGCGTCCGACGGCCACCATCCCGGCCCTTATGCACCTATCTGTCCCCCTGTCATCTGATTCCATTCTCTGTGCAAACCCGATTCCTCCTGCAGCAGGCCTGGGGGCATTGCCACCGTGCCCGAAGCCCGGCGACCCTGTCCCCCGGAGCCTGAGCTTATCCGTGCCACTCCGGGGTTGCCCCCTTGTCACTCCAGCCATGGATCACGCGTTCCCCTTTTTGTCCCCATCAGTCTAGCTAGGAATTTGTCCATTTTGTTCATCTTCTCAAAGAACTCACTTTGGACTCTGTTGATCTTATTTTTTTTTTTTTTGTCACCCTATTGTTTGCTTTCTGTCTCATCGATTTCCGCGCCTGTTTTTATTACTTCTTCTCCTGACTCTGGGTTTAATTAGCTGGGGATTGGCTTAAGCTTCTGCAAGTGGAACAGTAAATCATAGTTCTGGAACCTTCTTTTTTATGACTTTTTTTTTTTTTTTTTTTTTGAGAGACAGAGTGTCGCTCTGTCGCCCGGGCTAGAGTGCCGTGGCGTCAGCCTCGCTCACAGCAGCCTCAGCCTCCTGGGCTCAAGCGATCCTCCTGCCTCAGCCTCCCGAGTAGCTGGGACTACAGGCATGCGCCACCACGCCCGGCTCATTTTTTCTATATATATTTTTAGCTGTCCAGCTAATTTCTTTCTATTTTTAGTAGAGACGGGGTCTTGCTACATTGCCCAGGCTGGTCTCGAACTCCTGACCTCAAGCGATCCTCCCGCCTTGGCCTCCCAGGGTCCTGGGGTGACAGGCGTGAGCCACCGCGCCCGGCCCTGTTCTCTGTGTTTTGAATGACTGACCCCTATGTGCTGACACCATGGTGTGGCTTAAAAGCAAAACGCCCAGCACTTGGAAGTCACCGAGACTCAGGGTCACAGTCCACCTTCGTTGCCGGCTGGCTGTGCTCTTGCAGGGCGTGAGAAAGTAAATGCCATCAGGAGCCTGGGCACGCTCAGTCCCGGCACGGGGACAGAGGGTGACAGATGGCGCTGTGCCTCTGCACAGCCACCAATGGCAGCCCATGGGGAGTCTGTGTGTCCCCTGCCCACAGCACGCAGTTGGCACGGGGTCACCTGTGCGGGGCAGAGGTGGCGGCCTCGGGAAGCCCCTGAGAGGCTCGGGGCAGGTGGCTGTCTCGGCGAGGGGACATGTGTCCCCACCCTGCCATGATGGCGGTGGCCCTGTGGAGGGGCCTGTCACCACCCTGCCTGTCTGTGCTGGGCAGATTCTCCCTCTACCCGTCTGGGCAGCGCTGGGGGGCGGGAGGGTCCGTCCCAGCTTTCCACGTCACCCCCCGAGAACGCCGGGACTCAGGGCCATTGAGGAAGCTGTTCACAACCCCCCGAGTAGTTAAGGGTGAGGCCCGGCCTCCACCCCGGGTGTCCCGTCCCCGCGTCACTTGTCCCGGTGAGCTGAGCGCTCAGCCTGGCTGTGTTGCAGCTGGACGTGGCTCCAACAGGGGGTCATTCCTTCGCCCGCGGGTGGGACAGGGGACAGGTGACAGTGTGTGCTTCCATTGGCGTGTGCACGGGGCCCCTTGCCCGGCTGGCTCAGAGTGGCACGGTGCCGAGAGTGCAAGGACTCGAAGGCCACACGCAGCTGCGTGGCTTGAGCCCCTGGGCACAGCCTCTCTGAGTCGCTGGGGGTTTCTGGGCTGTCACTCAGCCCCGTGCCGTGTGCGTGTGTCGTCTCATTGTCACAGGCGGGGTAATAATGCCACCTGCGTTCTGCGTGCACGCCGAGGATCCGAGGAAGGAATCCGTGGGCAGCGCTTAGAGCAGCGGCTGGCGGGCGGGTCGTAAGCAGGCCACAAGTGTCACCATAAGCAGGTGACAAGTGTCAGCGATCGCAGCCATGTCCCAGCTCGCGGGGCTGTCGTGGAAACAAAACCCGCGGGTTGTGAACTCTCTGGAGTAGCGCGAGGTTTTCCGTTCAGTGTTGTCGCCGATGCTGTTGTTGGAGGTGTCGCGAGCGGCGGAAATGTCAGCTGCCTTCCCCCGTCCCCTGCTGCAGCCCCGCGGGTCCCAGGCCACCACCCCTTCGTGCCGCTAACGTGGGCTTCGTTCTGTCCCAAGCAGGCCAGGGACCTGGAGAGCCGCGAGGCGGAGCTGGCACGTCGCGACGCCTTCTGCAGGGAGCAGCTGGGGCGCTTGGAGAGGAAGGTGAGGCTCGTTCCTGGCTCCGTCCTCGGGCCGGGTCCTGCAGGCACCTGAGGGTCACACAGGCCCGGCATGGGGTGCAGGGGACCCGGCAAGCCCGGTGCCCAAGCGCCAATCATGCTGGGGACAGGCCCTCCCTCGTCCTACCGCCGGGACCCGAGACCCAGCCCTTCAGCTCGTCCTGTGCACAGAGATAATGGGGTTTTTTTTTTGAGACAGAGTCTGGCTCTGTCACCCGGGCTAGAGTGAGTGCCGTGGCGTCAGCCTCGCTCGCAGCAGCCTCAGCCTCCTGGGCTCCAGCGATCCTCCTGCCTCAGCCTCCCCAGTAGCCGGGACGACAGGCATGCGCCACCACGCCCGGCTCATTTTTTCTATATATATTTTTAGCTGTCCAGATAATTTCTTTCTATTTTTAGTAGAGACGGGGTCTCACTACATTGTCCAGTCTGGTCTCGAACTCCTGACCTCGAGCGATCCTCCCGCCTCGGCCTCCCAGAGTGCTGGGGTGACAGGCGTGAGCCACCGTGCCTGGCGATGACTGGTTTTTGATTGGTCCCTTTGTGTGTCGAATGTGGCTCTCCCTGCTATAGTTCAGAAAAAAATTTCCTTTCGCTGCAGGGCGGTGCTCAGACCCAGCGTACCTTTCTCACTCTAGTTTAGCTGCATCGGGTAAAAATAATAATAATAATAATAATAATAATAATACCATGCTGTCCTGCTATATAAACGCATTAAAGTCGTATTTATCGATTTTTCTCCCGGGACTCAGGGAGATCAAAGCGCGCGCTCGTTGCTTTTTCTCTTTAAGGATCAGCCTTTGAAATAAGTGAGATTTAAAGACACATCATGATGCCTTGTTGCAAAAAGCAACAACTCTTGAAAATTCATTGGGTAACTTGCTCACTTTCTTTTTTTTTTTGCTTTAATTTGTTGATCATGACAGATTTTCCAAAGAAACTGGCTTCAAACCTGGGAGGGGGTGGTTGGTCGGGAGATTTAAAAAAAAAAAAAAAAACGGTTCTTCCTCATGCCTGACACAGCAGCTAAATGCAGGCGAATCTCCCCGAATCATCTGTCACGGTTTGGAGCTTTGCACTTGGCGGTTTGCTCCAGGGGATTTTGTCACCGTGGAACCCGGCGGAAACTCGGCTCCCTGGATCTCGGGGCGCTGGGGACAGCGGGAGCTTGTCCCCTGCTCTGCGGACAGCCCCGTTGTCCACCTCCGCGGGGTGTTCAGGGGACAACCGGCCACCAACACGAAGCGCTCGTCAACGGTGACATCTTGCAGTCTGAGGAATGACAGGGTACCCCGTGAGCGGCTTCCAGAGTGGGCCCTTAACAAGCAAATCTTTCCCAGGGCTCATAATGACAAGGATCGCGATGTGACAATCCTGGAAAGGGTAAAAAAAATAAAAAAATAAAAAAATAAATCCGCCAGCCAGAGCTCCAATTATCACAGCGGCCCATATGGTCACGGGCACAAGGATTTTTTTTTTTTTTTTTTTTTTTGGTTATTTGTGCAATTCTTTGCAATGTTCCTCTCTGCTCCGCGAGTGCTTCCCCGTCCGGGCTGGGCTGCTAGAGGCGTGTGTCTATTTGCAGTGGCAGAGAAAGAGCCTCCGAGCCAAATTCCCCCTCCAAAACCCGTCCTCCGTCGTCTCTCTCCTCTCTGCATTCAGTGCTCTTTGCAAACCGATTCCCTGCTTTGCTGGAGGAGAGGAGATTCTTCCAGAAGAGCCATTCATTCTCATCTGCTCTCCCCCCGACTCATGATAAAGTGGAGCCCGGACTCCTCATATATGCAGACATTGGGTTTAAAAAAAAAAAAAAAAAAAAATCCAGGTTTTCAGGCCGGGCGCGGTGGCTCACGCCTGTCACCCCAGCACTCTGGGAGGCCGAGGCGGGAGGATCGCTCGAGGTCAGGAGTTCGAGACCAGCCTGAGCAAGAGCGAGACCCCGTCTCTGCTAAAAGTAGAAAGAAATTGGCTGGGCAGCTAAAAATATATATAGAAAAAAATCCTGTCCTTTAAAAGACAATATGAAATCCCCGCACTCGGGGAGGCCGAGGCAGGAGGATCTCTTAAAGCCAAGACTTCGAGACCAGCCTGGGCAATATAGCAAGACCCCATCTCTACAAAAAAATAAGAAAAATGAGCCGGGCGTGGTGGCGCGTGCCTGTGGTCCCAGCTCCTCGGGAGGCTGAGGCAGGAGGATCGCTGGAGCCCAGGAATTGGAGGCTGCTGTGAGCGAGGCTGACGCCACGGCGCTCTAGCCCGGGCGACAGAGCCAGACTCTGTCTGCAAAAAAAAAATAAAAAATAAAAAATCCAGGTTTTCCTATATGATGGCGAGCAGTTCTTCATGCTTCCAGAAGGAGCTGCAGCACCACGATCTCTCTTTTCTGACTCTTAAACGCAGCATTTTGCTGGCGATAATAAAAAAACAAACAAACAAAAAATAAGGAAACCACTTGCACCATCTCGGGAACCAGAGATCGGTCCAGGAGTTAGAGGGGCTTACACGGGAGCCAGAGAAAACAGGAGACAACAGGCCGGATGATGAGGCTTTGATTGCGTTCGTCTTGGGAAAGGTTTCCCATCTTCTCCGTGGATGATTTTGTCCCCGTCGTCGTGGCTGGGAAGACGGGAAAAACGCAGAACCCGACAATCTTTTTTTTATTAGCTGTCGCTTTTGCACCTTTCCGCCCTCGTTGGCTCAACACTCACAGACCTTGACATTTTCCAGCTTCTGTGCACACGGCTCTAGGACCGTGCGATCGTCATGCTGTTTTCCTTTTTTTCTTTTTTTTTTTTGTCCTTCCTCCCGTTTTTCTTTAAGTTTAGAAATTGACATGCAGACCCCTTCCAGGGCAACGTTGGATCAGTTTCGCTGTCATCCTTGATCGCCTGAAACGGTGCCGAGTGTGGTCGTGGTGAGAGCAGGTTGGGATCGGGCTTTTGTTTTGTTTTGTTTTTTGACACAGAGTCTCGCTCTGTCGCCCGGGCTAGAGTGCCGTGGCGTCAGCCTCGCTCACAGCAGCCTCAACCTCCCGGGCTCAAGCGATCCTCCTGCCTCAGCCTCCCGAGTCACTTGGACCACACGCATGTGTCACCACGCCCGGCTCGTTTTTTCTATATATATTTTTAGCTGTGCAGCTGATTTCTTTCTATTTTTAGTAGAGACGGGGTCTCGCTCTGTTGCCCAGGCTGGTCTCGACCTCCTGACCTCGAGCGATCCTCCCGCCTCGGCCTCCCAGAGTGCTGGGGTGACAGGTGCAGATTCCTCATTCTTAAGGGAATCCTAGGGACTCCTTCACTGGGGTGTCACCTGAACACACTTACAGAACGTGTGTGGATATTCAGTTGTTTTCCTTCCTCTTCGCCCTGAGGCAGTTCATCCCATTAGTGGACAACGTAGCTATTGTCGATGTTGAATTAGATGCTGTAAGAGCAGGAGCCTCTCTGTGCCTCTATTAATGTTCAGCTCCTCAGAAGGGACAGGGAGGGACGAAAGGTGGGAAGCGGGTCTGGGCCGACCTGTGCTCTCCAGCCTCGGGGGCCGGGCTGGCTCCTGGTGGCCACGCTTGTGTTTCTGGGGACTCTCAGACCGCGGGATCCTCCTCTAGCCGCTCAGTCTGTGGTTTGCCGAAAGCCCCCTCCTGTCTCCTCTGCTAAATCGGACATTGTCTTGTCTCGGGCGTCTTCCCATTTCCTCGGGGTTCATTCACGGTGGCTTCACGTTCTGCCACAATCTCTTCCCTGACTTGCCGTTCAATCCCCTCCTATCACTCTCCGATTCCCCCTTTTCAGCCTCAAGATCGTCCTCCCTGATAGAAGATGGAAACTGAGTCTTTTCTTTCTCTCCGTCATCTGTTGACCGAACACCTGTCACCCCAATATGGGCCGGTGCCTCTCGTTCCTGTCCCTCCTAATCCAATTTTAAAAGCCCCCCCCCATTTTTTTTTTTTTGTCCTTAACAATTTCCAAAGGGCTCGGCTTGTCTGGGCCTCAGCCCTCCTGGCCCTGTTCCCGCAGGCCGGGGCCACTCCCAGCGTTTCTAGATGGTTCCGTGTCCCTCCCGCCCTCTGTCACAGCGGGTGCTTCTGCAAAACCTCCCTGTGCAGGGACATAGAGACCCCTGGGCCGGAGGTCCTCGGGGGTCTCACTCCTAGAAGCACGTGGTAGAATTCACCTCCGTACTCTTGTTTAGAGCCCAGGAGACGTGACGTGCTCTTCCGAGCGAGCCCTGTCCCCGAGCACAGCAAGCAGCGTGGTGGCATCATTTTTAGGCACAGAGGGGCTGGGGACAGCTGGCAAAGCCCCTTTTCCCTTTTTGAAATCATCCGTCTCTGTGTTTCTCAGGAATTTGTTTCCAAAGACTCCTGTGTCCCTTACACTCTCTCCTTACAGAGCACCGGTTCTCAACTCAAAAGGGTTTTGTCCTTCCCGGGGGACATCTAGCGGGGACAGGCCAGGGACATCACCGTCCACCCTGCAGGGAACCAGGACAGCCCCTCACGGCAGGGAATCATCTAGCACAAAACGTCAGCAGCAATGGCACGCACCCCCAGTCCCAGCTCCTGTCACCCCAGCACTCGGGGAGGCCGAGGCGGGAGGATCGCTCGAGGTCAGGAGTTCGAGGCCAGCCTGGGCAACAGAGCGAGACCCCGTCTCTACTAAAAATAGAAAGAAATCAGCTGGACAGCTAAAAATATATGTAGAAAAATATTAGCCGGGCGTGGTGGCACGTGCCTGTCGTCCCAGCGACTCGGGAGGCTGAGGCAGGAGGATCGCTGGAGCCCAGGCATTTGAGGCCAGCCTGGACAATGTAGTGAGACCCTGTCTCTAAAGAAGGAAAAACAAAAATGTCAATAGTGTCAAGGTCAAGAAAGTGCGTTCTAGAGCAACTTTGTCCGGCTCTTGTGTAAGAGCCCGGAATCCCTTGAAATCTTTCTGATACGAGGATTCTGGACACCCCCAAGCGTAGAACATTCCGGACCCGAGCTGCCAGGAACGTGGGGATCACCTGCTTGTTCTCTCCCTGGGCCGGGCTCAGGTCCGGCACCTTGTTACTTTGGAGAGCCCGGCTTTGCACCCCGAATTTTAGAGGCAAGGGCCCAAACGAGACCTTGCTCAAGACAGGCCCGTATTGCCTTTGACGAGGGCTCCTCATCTTGTCCCTTGGAGTCAGGGCCAGCGGGGAAGCCACAGTCCCGGGGCAGCTGTCACTCGCAGGCATCCGTGGTCACACGAGCGTCTGTGTGTCCTCGCAGCCGCCGTCCCTGTCACACCAAGCGTCATGGGTCGCAGAGCATTTTAGGGTGTTCAGAGAGTGAAACGGAGGTCCCGTCACGGAAGCCCCGCCGTCTTCTCCAGGCGAGAACCAATATTTTTAGCTGTCCAGCTAATTTCTGTTTTTAGTAGAGACGGGGTCTTGCTACATTGCCCAGGCTGGTCTCGAACCCCTGACCTCGAGCGATCCTCCCGCCTCGGCCTCCCAGAGTGCCGGGGTGACAGGCGTGAGCCACCGCGCCCGGCCCCCAGCCAATATCTTTTGCTGTACTAATGGCATCCCACGAGAACACCAGCTTTCAGTAGAATAAACAGGATATATCGTGGAATCTGCCACCTTGCTGGTGGCTGGATATCACCGAGGGACTCTGCCCAGCCTGGCATGATGGCACACGCTTGCCTGGATCCTTCCCGTGAGCCAGCTGCTGGCTCATGTGGCCGCCACTGTGCAGATACTGGAGAAACGTTTGTTGAATGAATCACTGAGCCAATGAGCTCACGGCAGAAGGATGCTTTGTTTTTTTTTTCTTTTTTTTTTTTCTTTTTTAATTTTTCGAACCATCAATATTTTCTTTCAAACGATGCTTTGTGATCAAGTTGTCACACACCCCGGTACGCAAAAGCAGGCGTCACGGTGCACGGGGCTTGGAAGGAAGCCTGCTGCATTCAGCTGCCACCGAGGAAGCAGAGAGGTGCCGGGGAGGAGGGTGCGAGGGTTGTTTGAGTCTAGCAAGCAGCAGCTCAGCTCAGTCGCCAAAACTCCCGGGATGTTGGTCCTGCCCGTGCAAACCGCGGACGAGGTAACACACACACACAGCCCGGCCTGCCAGAAGCGTGACGGTGCTGTGCCGTCACTTCTGGGGCCTTGCGTTTTGTCACATTTCCAGAAAGCGCGATGCCACGCGATCGTTAACCTGTTAAGCTTTGCCTGGTGGCGTTTCCCCGGAGACGTCTCACTTCCCTCGTCACCAGGGGCTCTTAGGATCACGGGTGGCACTTTGAAACGGGGACGTTGTCGTAGGCTGCGGCCACTTTCCCACCGCCCCGCCCCTCCCCCCACGAGGGGACTGGCGTGCGCTCCGGTGGGAAGTGGCAGTCACGTCCCAGAACTGCGTGGCCCAGCAGCGTGTGACAGACACGTTTGCTCCATCGGGGCAAGCAGATCGCTTTTGTCTTGCAGGCTGCCTCTCAGGTACGGAAGTGATGGGAGGCAGAACGAGAACGATGACAAAAGTCTGGCGGGGAGAGAAAAAAAAAACAAAACTGGATCAATAGAATTGAAAGAGAGAAAGCGGCCAGGTGACTCAACAGTTTGGGGACCAGGAGCGGAACGGAAGGAGCAGTTTAAATGGAATCAGAGAGGCAGCCGGGCCGGGCGCGGTGGCTCACGCCTGTCACCCCAGCACTCCGGGAGGCCGAGGCGGGAGGATCGCTCGAGGTCAGGAGTTCGAGACCAGCCTGGGCAATGTAGCGAGACCCCGTCTCTACTAAAAATAGAAATTATATAGACAGCTAAAAATATATATAGAAACAAATGAGCCGGGCGTGGTGGCGCATGCCTGTAGTCCCAGCTACTCGGGAGGCTGAGGCAGGAGGATTGCTTGAGCCCAGGAGGCTGAGGTTGCTGTGAGCGAGGCTGACGCCACGGCACTCCAGCCCGGGCGACAGAGCGAGACTCTGTCTCAAAAAAAAATACATTTTTCATGATTCTGTTGACTGAAAGAACACTGGACATGAAGGCAACTCCGTGTTAATGAGTACCCTTTGACCTCCGTCTTGGTTGCTAGGAAACCATCGCTCCTTGCAAAGCGGCAGTTTCCCACGCTGGGGCAGGAAACTGTCAAGGTGAGGCTGGGACGCCGGGGCCAGGGTTCCTGAGGAAGTACTGAGTGGTGGCCTGGCCGGGGCCCACCCGAGGCCAAGCTGCGAGATGGTCCCCGTTGGCCGCTTCTGTTCCTTTTCCCGGGCTGCGTGCTCGTCGCCGGAGATCCCGCATTGCACAGGATCCGGAATGTCCCTGCCCTGGTGCCCGCTGAGCGTCCAGTGGGCGAGCCGGCCACCTCCCTTCGTGATACAGTTGGGCTGAGAAAGTGCTCCGAGAAGAGTCCGGGGCCGAGGCGGCGACCGGGCAGCCTCTGGCAGTTCAGGAGGGCTTCCTGGAGGAGGAGGCGCTCGGCTCCCGTCTGCTATTCCGTGCGATGCATTTCGCCAGACTCTTCTCTGTTTAAGTTCTGCTCAGAGTCTCACTCTCTGGACGGACCCGGACGTATCGAACTGCCGCCTTGCGGATGCTTTGTTAGGTTTTTTGCTGCTAATTAACAACACGGTGGGGACATCCCCCGCCTGCCTTCCGGAAAGGCTTGGCTGATTCGCACGCACACCCCGACGGCGTGCGACAGGCGTTCGGCATCTGGATCTTTCCATCTCGGCCCGTCCGATGGGCAAAACGCACCTCGGGTCGTCTTGGAATGGTTTCTGGTTCGTGGTGGGGCGGAGGGTCTGTCCCCGAGGTCCTTGGTGACTCGTCCGGGTGGCAGGTCTGGACCCTGCACGGCCGGGTTGCAGGAAGAAACCGTGTTGGATCCCCCAGAAGAAGGAGCAGCACAGACAGGCGTAGGGGGTGTGAACGGCGTGGCACGTTCTAGAAGGGGCCCCTGGATCATGCCCGAGGGAAGCAGGGAAACTGAGGCCGGACCGTGGCCGGATTTCCCGGGGCGGACTGAGTGTCATGCGGGAGGTGGCACTTGAGTCCTGAATGTCACAGGGGCCACCGATGGAATCCAGAGCCCCTGTGTGTGGCGTTTGTCCTACCTGCCACGTCCCGGGTGTCCCCTGTACCTGCAGCGGGCTGGTGGCCCACCGTGTGGGGATGCAGGTGCCCGACGATGACAGCAAGAGAGCCACCCCCACCCGGGCACCGGGACCCTGTGCTCCCTGGAGCCCCGAGGCTCCCCGGTGGGCCTGCAGGTAGCGAGAAGGGGTGTGACGTGGCCATTGTCCCAAACGCGGGAGGCAGCGTGGGGCAGGGGAGAGAGGACAGCTCCCAGGTTTCCACCTGCGTTTCCCTCCCAGCCCTGTCCCTTACCGGCTCGTCATGTAGCAGGTAGGGGACAGGTGGGGTGGACATTTAGCACCCCCCTCCGCCCCGAGCCTTCAGTTCACGCGTGGGGACATCTACCCCATAGAGCTGTCGTGAGGACAGAGCAAGAGTGTGCTGCCAGCAGGCTTTGTCACGACTGAAGTCCTCATGGACAAAAGTCTCCGTGTCCCCTTGCAGAGCTTTGACGTTGAACTCCGACCCCGGCCTCAGCTCTGACTCGTTTTCCCCGATACTTAGGGATTAATTTCTTTTACTAGTCAGTCGTCGGTCTTAATCCTCGCGATCGCGGCGATTCATCCACCGCCCACTCTCGCGAGACACACGGCAGCGACGGTCTTTTCCATTCGTCACGGTGGTCTTTGGAAGGAAGGGACGTCACCTGCCTTTCAGACAGGAGCTTCTGGAACCTTCTACGGTGACGTCACATCGCCAGGGTTTCTGCAAGAGCAGGACTGTCCTTGCACGGGGCGGAGCGGGGCGGGGGGGGGTGCTCCGTAACTTGAGGTTGGCCGTGGGGTCAGGTGACCCTCGAAGGTGCTGCCGGGTCCCTTCAAGACGGGTGTGTCCCCCCCCCAGCCACGGCTGTCACCACCCTCCTCGCTCCCAGCTGCGCTTTGCAGCCTGTCACCCAGCCGCCGCGTGACTTGTGCATCCCGGTGTCTAGCCCCGAGCCGCCGCGTGACTTGTGCATCCCGGTGTCTAGCCCCGAGCTTGCCTTATTTATGAGATGCTGCTTAGAACCCGTGTCCGCGTCCCCGGGGACCGTCACCTGTGAATATGAAAATAGAACCTTTCGGAAAATTCCTCCTCCAAAGCCCCCGAACCTCAGGCTCAGGGAGGTTTCCTCGGTTCCTTGTGACATTTCCCGTTTGCATTTGCACAGCTCAGACAGCAAACGTCGCACCGAAGGGTCACGGGTTTAGCTTCCCTTCTGTCCCTGTGTCCTTTAGTTCGCGTCTTCGCTGCCCCCGGGCATTGGTGGTTTTGTTTTGTTTTTTTTTTTTTAGAAGGAGCAAGCGGAATATTCGTTGGAATCCGTTAATTTTCTTCCTAATCAAGCGTGCGAAGGAATCATTTGGGAACAGCACACAGTAGGTGCTTATAACACGGCGGATGTCCCCCCGTGTAGCTTAGGACGCATCCTGCAAGAAAAACAAATCCTTTCCAGGTGACTCTTTTGCAGCCTTTACTCAGCATTTAGGAAGGGGCTTTCACGTGCTCAGTGCCGGCCACTCTGGCAATCCAGGAGGGCGGCATGACTTTTCACCCGGGTGATAATTCGTACCGCGTAGACACGAAACCGCGTTTCCCCCGCCCATCAGCTACCGGCCGGCCTTCCGAAACTGCTCCAGAGTCGGAAATGAGAATTCACAGCGGCCGGGCGAGGTGGCCCAACGCCTGTCACCCCAGCACTCCGGGAGGCCGAGGCGGGAGGATCGCTCGAGGTCAGGAGTTCGAGACCAGCCTGGGCAATGTAGCGAGACCCCGTCTCTACTAAAAATAGAAAGAAATTAGCTGGACAACTAAAAAAATACATAGAAAAAATTAGCCGGGCGTGGTGGCGCATGCCTGTAGTCCCAGCTACTCGGGAGGCTGAGGCAGGAGGATCGCTTGAGCCCAGGAGTCTGAGGCTGCTGTGAGCGAGGCTGATGCCACGGCACTCTAGCCCGGGTGACAGAGCCAGACTCTGTCTCAAAATAAATTAAAAAAAAAAAAAAAAGAATTCACAGGAGTTGACAAACCATGAAGGAAACTTATCCATGTGAAGGACGAGGCAAACAAAAGCAGGTTTGCTGTTTTTATTGATTATTGACATTAAGGATTGTTACCATGTCAACAGTGTTTCGAATTATTTGTCGTAGCAAAGAGGCCCATGAAAGAAATGGGTGCGAGAAACGGCTGGTTAGAAAGTTCTAGTTTACACGACCATTTTGTCCTTCTGACTCCAGCGGCAGGGCTCATTGTCCCCTTGAGTTTTTATTATTATTATTATTTTATTTTATTTTATTTTTTTTGAGACAGAGTCTCGCTCTGTCGCCCGGGCTAGAGTGCCGTGGCGTCAGCCTCGCTCACAGCAACCTCAACCTCCTGGGCTCCAGCAATCCTCCTGCCTCAGCCTCCCGAGTAGCTGGGACTACAGGCATGCACCACCACACCCGGCTCATTTTTTCTATATATTTTTAGCTGTCCATATAATTTCTATTTTTAGCAGAGACGGGATCTTGCTACATTGCCCAGGCTGGTCTCGAACTCCTGACCTCGAGCGATCCTCCTGCCTCGGCCTCCCGGAGTGCTGGGGTGACAGGCATGAGCCACCGCGCCCGGCTGGGGACAACACATTAACGGGTCGCACCCCTTGCTAGGAGCTCGCGGTCCCGTGCAGGGGACAGCTGGGTGACCAGCATATGCCGCAAGGTGGGGGCTTCGGCCTGAAGGTGGTTGCAGCAGGGCCTGGGGGCAGGGGTGAGGCGCGCTGAGCAGGGCATGGACAGGCCGGGGGCGTCCAGGGGGTCGGGGTGCGGCGGACGGGCATGTCCTGCCTCGATGCCCCCTCCGGGGGCTGCCAGGTGGCTCCCTGGCCCCGAAGGGGCGGCCTGCTCCGGGCTCGGAGCTGGAGGGACCCCCCGCCCTCGGCACCCCTGCTTGCCGGGGCTCCCCAGAGCTGCACGTCCCCCCCCTGCCCCTGCCCAGGTGGGTGGGGGTCTCTCCGCACTGCCGGGCACGCACGGAGGCCGGACGCCCCCAACCACCCCGAGCCCCCCGCGTTCCGGGCCGTTCCTGGCTAGTGTCACCCCTGCGCTTCGGGGGACCCGTGCAGCGGGACGTGCCCGCAGGCCACCGCTGCTTGTCCAGCTTCCCCGCCTTTCTCTTCCCGCCTCCCCCGCAGAGTCTCCAGCCGAGGACAAAGCCACCGTGAGTGTCAGCAGCATCATTTGTGCCAAGGAGCCTGTTGCCACAGCAACCCCAGCAAGGGACCGGCGCCGGGTCCCTGGGCTCGACCAGGTGGCCCGCGGAAGGCACTCAGGCGGGCGGGCAGTTGGGGCGGGTACGGGGTGGGAGGTGGCTGTGTTTGTGGTTTGCTCAATGGGCTGCCCGGCCACCCTGATGGCATTTTGGGGACCCTCCGGCCACGCTCTGAGGCTCGGCGTGGCTGTCCCTGCACACCCCGCTCGGAGACGGCCGGCTGCAGGGGACTTTGCAGTGACCCTGGGCTCGAGGTGGCTCCAGCTTGTGGCCGGGGCTTTCGTGCATCAAGCCGGGAAAACGGGTGCATTTTCTGTCCCCCGAGAGACGCCCCCGGCCGCCCGCAGGGGGACGGAAGAGTCACCAACAGTTTGCAGAATTGCTAAACCGCTGCACGGGGGCTGGGGGCTCAGCCACGTCCCGGGCGTCCGACTGTGTGTCCCTCCCTCGCGGGCAGGGACTCGAGGACGCTCGGGCTCCTGTCGCAGACGGCTGTGGCCCCCTGGGGTTGGTGACACAGGCACGCCGTGTCCCTTGTAGGGCTGTGGGACAGGGCCGTAGTGTGACACCCCAAAAGTCAGGCGAATGGGTTTAAGTCAGGGCGGCTGATGGAACCGAGCGTGTGTGGCCTCCGGGGGGGGCTGCCTGGGTCCCCTGGGGGGCGGATAACGGGGACCCCCGCGTCCCTCACCCCTGCTCCACACAAAGCACCGCCCGCGTCTCTGAGAGGGGACAGCCAGCGTGCCAGACGTCCCCTGTGACCCCCTCCAAATGGTCCTCGTGAGAGTCTGCGATCCCGTCGCATCTGTTCGGCTGCCTCGATTTCCCCAGATGCGTCCCGGAGCAATCCGGAAAAGCACGAAGGTTCTCGGGCTTGATTTATTTCTGTCCCTCACCCGCCCCCCCACCCCAGTTCGGTGGCCCTGCCCGGGAAGTCGCGGCGTGTCACTTCTGCTGGGGTCCCCCGGGGAGCTGGGAGGTGTAGACGCTTCTGCTCTGGGGCCGTGGATGTCGGCACGGGGTGCATTTATTTAGCAGCTACTGTATACCAGGCACCACGCTGGGTGCTGGGGCGTCAGCAATAAACCAGACGGAGTCCCGTTCCCGGGGACACATGCATCCTCTTGGAGGGTGACAGAGAGCAAACAAGCCGGCTGCCAACGGTGACTCGGGCGCTGGGGACAAAGCGTCTTGTGTCAAAAAGGGCCCCGGGGCCGTTGCATCGGCCGGGATCCTTCCCTGAGAAAGTGACCTTGGAGTTGAGACCCGCATGGGCAGGTGGCAGCAGTCACAGAAGCGTCCCAAGGGGGTAGATCGGGATCGGAAAGCTCTGGAAAGATCCGAGGGGCGGGGAATCGAACCTGAGTTCTGGAAACATCTTGGAGCAGAAGGAAGAGCTCACGGCAGGGCCTGGCGCTGGACGCCCACAATCGCGTGTGCAGGGGGGGGAGAGACAGCGAGTGGGGACAGGAGGAGGGTCACACCGGCGAGGGGCGGGGACCCGTCAGCTGACGGGAGGACAGTGTGGGTGCGACTCTGGACAGCTGGGGTCAGCTGGATCCCTGGAAGCTGCGGTGACTTTGCCCCTGGGCACGGTGGCCCTGGCCGCTTTGCGGAGTGTCACCTCACAGGGCAGGGCAGGAAGCGGAAGGTTCCAGTCCGTCATCCAGGTGTGGGAGGAGGCGGCTGGGACCAGGCTTGGGGACAGTGGGGTTGTGACAAGTAAGTGGATTTCAGATGTGTTTGGGGTCCAGGCCGCTTCCCGATGGGTTGGAGGGGTTGCGTTAGAGACAGGACCCGGATCAAGGGTGGCTTCGGGCTCTTCCTGGTCCGGAATTAACCAAGCATGCGGGGGGGACAGGAGGGGCTGCAGCCGCGGGGGTGGCAGTTGGACCCAGTCCCGTTCCCGAGCTTCCAGCCCCCGGAGCTCCCACGCCGGCTGAGCCGCAGGCTTGGAGAGAAACAGCCCACGGAGCCTGCGGTGTAGACGCGGCCGGGCACCGGCCCGGGCATGTACCGGCTGCAGGATCGTGCAGCTTGCATGGCCGTCTGCTTCTCTTTTTTTTTTTATTTTGAGACAGAGTCTCACTGTCACCCGGGCTAGAGTGCCGTGGCGTCAGCCTCGCTCACAGCAGCCTCAACCTCCTGGGCTCCAGCGATCCTCCTGCCTCAGCCTCCCGAGTCGCTGGGACGACAGGCATGCGCCACCACGCCCGGCTCATTTTTTCTATATATATTTTTAGCTGTCCAGCTAATTTCTATCTATTTTTAGTAGAGACGGGGTCTCGCTACATTGCCCAGGCTGGTCTCGACCTCCTGCCCTCGAGCGATCCTCCCTCCTCGGCCTCCCCGAGTGCCGGGGTGACAGGCGTGAGCCCCCGCGCCCGGCCTTCTGCATTTTTGTAAGTGTTTCTTTTCTGTGCTGCTGTGCATTTTGTCTTTGAACTTTTCAGATATGCATTTAGCCAGAGACGTGGTTTTTTTTTTACGCATGTAAGAAACTGCCTAGCCGGCAGCACCAAGGCATGGCCGGGTGCCTGGTGTCTGTGGGCACAGCTGTGTTCCCTGCCTCCTCCCACAGCCTGGCGCTGGAGCGATTGCGGTGCCAGATTTACCTTGTCAGTCCTGTTTTCTGCGAGGACACCGTTCAGTCCCCTCCCTGTCTGGCCTCACGGGGCGTCTGTCCATCTAGGTTAAATGCAGCTCCCCGCTGTGCAGCGTTTGTGGCTCGGCGCCTTATTTCTGCTGTCCCGCTGCCTCCCTGGCCCCCGCCGGGCTGCACGGAATCCCACCCTAGTCTGCAGCCCCCCCAGGTCTGGGTCGGCTGGAGTTTACCTCTTTGCATGCCATCAAAATAGTTTCTCACACACCACGATCTTCCCCCGGGCCTTGAGCTTTTGCCCGAAGCTGTTTAACCAGGTACTTGGCGTGTGAAGCTTTTCCTGAACAATCCCACTCTTGTGAAGTCACTTTTTCTGGTCCCTTCCTATGCACTGGGACACAGACCCTTCCCTGAGCCGCTGAGACTGTGTCCCACGGGGACAGAGTCAAGGAGCTGCTCTGCCAGCCCTGACCCTCTGCT
Organism: Lemur catta; assembly: GCF_020740605.2. Classification (NCBI taxonomy): domain Eukaryota; kingdom Metazoa; phylum Chordata; class Mammalia; order Primates; family Lemuridae; genus Lemur; species Lemur catta. The sequence continues at coordinate 34,166,520 of NC_059148.1, read as the reverse complement.
GCCATTGCAAATCGTCACCCAGCGTGTCTGCCTTCAGCCAGCGCTTGGTGGTCGCGTCAATGTTTGAAAAAAAAAAATTTTTTTTTGAGACAGAGTCTGGTTCTGTCGCCCGGGCTAGAGTGAGTGTCGTGGCGTCAGCCTCGCTCACAGCAGCCTCAACCTCCTGGGCTCAAGCGATCCTCCTGCCTCAGCCTCCCGAGTAGCTGGGACTACAGGCATGCACCACCATGCCCGGCTCATTTTTTCTATATATATTTTTAGCTGTCCGCTAATTTCTTTCTATTTTTAGTAGAGACGGGGTCTCGCTACATTGCCCAGGTTGGCCTCGACCTCCTGACCTCGAGCGATCCTCCCGCCTCGGCCTCCCAGAGTGCTGGGATGACAGGCCTGAGCCACCACGCCCGGCCCTCGCCTCATTGCTAATTGTGACATCGTGTCACCTGCGAGTCCCCCAAGCTCAGGGAGCTCCGGGCCACGTTTATCTCGGCACCCCGGTACTTCCCGAGCTCTCACTGGTGGTTCTCGGTCCTTCCAGAAGCCCCGCTGCGATGCTGGTGGGTCGAGGCGTCTGCGGCCTGCCCTGCTCTTCCCAGAGGGGGACTCAGGGTCCCTCCGGCAGCCCCAGGAAGGCCGCAGGGGACCGGGCTCATGGGCACAGGAAGCCGGCCCAGGACTCCCACGCCGTGGATGGGGGACCTTCCTGTGCCACGAGAGCCACCCCCGTGACAACATCTGTCTGTCCCCGCGGATCTGCGCGGGCGGATTAGCTGGGGAGGCCGGGGCGGCTCGGGGGGTTTCTCTGAATCATTCTGAGAAACAATAGAGGAAGCTGCAGCCGGGCGATCGCCGCCCCCGCGTGTTGGCCTGCGGGGACTTCCCGTGACCAACGTCGTGGGCCACCCGTTCCGCTGAGCTCAGATTCTAACTCAAGCGCTCGCCAAGGTCACCGGAGCCCGACTTCCTGGTGGTGCAGCGTCCACAGCGAATAATGTCCTCGGTTTGCCCTGCCAGCCTGTGACATGCCAGGCCCCAGGTGTCCCCTGCCAGGGGACAGACAGAGGGGACAGGGGCTGGAAGATCCCGAGTGCAGAGGACGCAGCTGCCGAAAGAGAGAACTTTGGCCCCAGGGGAAAAGCCTCAGCCCGGAGGTTGTTTTCCAGGAAAGAAAATAGACCAGGATCAGCCGGGTCGGGGAATTTAGGACAAGGCGCATTTGAGCTTTGGCAGATCCGTGGCCCGGTGACAGTCGTGTCAGGCTGTCCCCCCAGCCACCCGGCAAGGGCGATGACGCCGTGGCTTGCAGTTAAGAACCAAGGCGTGGCCGGGCGCAGTGGCTCACGCCTGTCATCCCAGCACTCTGGGAGGCCGAGGCGGGAGGATCGCTCGAGGTCAGGAGTTCGAGACCAGCCTGGGCAATGTAGCAAGACCCCGTCTCCGCTAAAAATAGAAAATTAGCTGGACAATTAAAATATATACAAAAATGAGCCGGGCGTGGTGGCGCATGCCTGTAGTCCCAGCTACTCGGGAGGCCGAGGCAGGAGGATCGCTCGAGCCCAGGAGGCGGAGGCTGCTGTGAGCGAGGCTGACGCCACGGCACTCTGGCCGGGACAACAGAGCAAGACCCTGTCTCAAAAAAAAAAAAAAAAACAGGGAGGAGGGCGGAGATTCTGCAGGGAGTGGGCGCGGTGTTGGAGTCGTTGAGGCCAAATCAGAATGTCTCAGTTTGAGCACGAGGGTCTCAAGGGCAAACCGGGGCCTTCTCACTGGGCGTTCGGAGCCCGCGTAGACCTGCGGGGCCCGGGGCGGCCCCGGCCGTGGGGTACAAGGAGCAGTTGCGTTTGCTTCGTGCTGTCGTGGGCTGGGAGCAGCAGCCTTTACCAGCTGGCCCTGCCACTGGCCGTCGAGGGAGGCGTCCTTGTGTCCCTGCTTCCGAGGGGGGGACACTGAGGCCAGGAGGGGTGTGGGGACGTATCTGCCCGAGCTCACGTGGCGCCGGGCAGGGCAAAGCCCCCCACGTCCAGCACAAGGCAGAATTGCAGCGCTTGCTGGTTGTTCCTCGCCGGGGGGTCCCATTCCACATTCCCCTCTATCCTGAGGCCGTGGTGGCTTCGGGGACCCCTGAGGTGTGGCTGGGGGGCTGGTTGGAGCCTCGGACGCCCCGTGGCCTGGGGGGAGGTTGTCCCCCGCACCTCGGTGACCTGCCGTGCAGACGCCTGGTCGGGCTCCACGCTGCACGTCCAATGCTTTCCCTGCACGGCGGGTTCTGGGCACCCCACGCTTCTCGCCGTGAGTCTGAGGACCGGCCGGCCGGCTCCTGTCACTGTCCCCGGGCCACCAAGCTGGAGAGAGCCGGGTTCCGGCGCTCAGAGAACTTAAGTGACTTACCTAAAGTCACACAGCAGCGGTAGCAGGGTTTAAACCAGCTCTGTCGTCTCCCGACGCCCACCTGGCTCTGTGGGGCACCCATAATACGTGATTGCAGGACACATAAAGGACGTGGTTTTGGAAACCCCCTGTGTCACTCTGGACGGGTAGCTGCCACCCCACCGAGCAGGCGGGAGGGCACGTCCCAGGCTAGGGAATCCACACTCCGGGATTGTAGACCTGGCACCGATTGCCCCGTGCTGTGCAACTTTGGGCAAGTCACTTGACCTCTCTGGGCGGCAAAGTCCAATCGCACAATAGGCCTTGGCCCGGATCGAGACCGGGTCAATTTTTTTTTTTTTTCTTTAAAGATAGCAAATATTTTAGGCTGTGCGAGCCACAGCGAGGCCGCGGCCTTTGGTAACCGCTTCTCTGTTTTCGTCCCTTGCAGAATGCCGAGATGTACAAACTGTCTTCGCAGCAATTCCACGAGGCGGCTTCGAAAATGGAGAACGCGCTCAAGTAAGAATGTGTCTGTCGCTGCCTGTGCACGTGGCCCGTATTTGTAAAAAAAAAAAAATCCCACATGTGGCATGAAGCCCGCCGCCCCCTGCCTCATCTCAAAGGTTTCCGACGACACGTCCGGCCATCTGTTCGCAGCTCGCTCAGCGGGGCGCGAGGGGGCCGTCGGGTCACCCGTGAGGGGCCACATGGGCCCTCAGGTCTTGTCCAGGTCCCTGGAAGGCAGGAGCGGGCTGGGCCCGGCTTGCAGAGTTATTTCGAGGGCTGGGTGTCTGGTGAGCGGGACTGTCTTAGTTGTGTCACCAGGCAGGGACGGAGCTGGGGATCGGGCCCCGGAAGGAGTCAGGCGGGTGCTACCGGCCCCTCCAACCCTGCATCTGTACTGGGGTCTCGGGGCAGCGTGTCGCCTCGTGGCACCTGCCGTGTGCCTGGCTTGTGCAGTGCACATCCTGCACAACAGTGCTCGGCGCGGCCCGCACTCCGCTCTTAGCGGAAGTGAAGCGCTGAGAGCGGATGGCTCACGCGAGTCACACGGTTCTAAGTGCCAGCATTCTGTCCCTCGTCTGCCGTGTCCCCGTGCTGTCCGCCGAGGGCTCTGGGCCAGAATGTCAGGGGGACAGGAAGCTACGTGCCGTGCGTCCATTGCAAACGCAGCTCCGCTTAGTCGGGGGTTCTGGTCCCTGGAAGGTCGGAAAGGCATCCCTTGGGGAAAGAGCCGGGCTTGTGGGTTCTTGGCGTGAGGAGATTCATAGATTAACCCCGGCAGGGGTGGGGTGGGGGGCTCCCGCCACCTCCCTGCACCTTCTCGGTGCTTATCCCCTCCCCAGAGCGAGGCAGGTCGGCTCCCCAGGCAAACAAACGCATCACGGCACGGAACGCCGAGCTGTCGGACCCGGCACCGTGAGGTCGGCATTTCAGAGACGGGTTTGGGTGACTAGAAGGTGACAAAATGCCGGGGACACCGGGTGCGGCAGAGAACCACGCCGAGGAGCCAGGAGGGCGGCTGGGACAGACACGCAGTCGGTGCAGCCCCCAGGGTCACCGGGAACCGGGCAGGGGAGGGGGGCGTGACGGTCCCGAGGCAGAGGATGATGCCTGCCAGGAGAGGAATGTGGACGGCAAGGCCGGCGGGCACGGTTGGGGGACTCTTGTTTTGGAAGAATCCTGCTGTTGAGACACAAACGACTATCCGAAGTGTTTATGTGCACACACACATGTACATGCACAATGCACACGTGTGTACATGCGTGCACATGTGTGCACGTGCATGTGGTACGTGTACCTACGTATGCACGTGTACACATGCATGCACGTACGCACATGCACACGTGTACATGCACACGCATGTGTGCACGTGTGAACATGTGTGTACATGCATGCACACATACATACGCATGCACGTGTGCACGTGCATGCACGTATGCACATGCACACATACATACGTATGCACATGCGTGCACATGCATGCAGTACGCACATGCACACGTGTACATGCACACGCATATGTGCACATGTGAACATGTGTGTACATGCATGTACACATACATACGCATGCACATGTGTGCACATGCATGCACGTACGCACATGCACACGTGTACATGCACACGTGTACATGCATGCACACATACATACGTATGCACATGCGTGCACATGCATGCAGTACGCACATGCACACGTGTACATGCACATGTGTACATGCATGCACATGTGTGCACGTGCATGTGGTACGTGTACCTACGTATGCACATGTGTACACATGCATGCACGTACGCACATGCACACGTGTACATGCACACGCATATGTGCACATGTGAACATGTGTGTATATGCATGCACACATACATACGCATGCACATGTGTGCACATGCATGCACGTACGCACATGCACACGTGTACATGCATGCACACATACGTATGCACATGCGTGCACATGCATGCAGTACGCACATGCACACGTGTACACGCACATGTGTGTACATGCATGCACGCACGTGTGCACATGCATGCACATACACACACGCACATGTGTACATGCACACGCATGTGTGCACATGTGCACACGTGTACATGCACATGTGTGTACATGCATGCACACATAGATACGCACGCACGTGTGCGTGCATGCACAGGCACACATCTGCACACATTGCATACACATGCACACATGTGCATTGCATGTGCACGTGCACATGTGTGTACACATGCACGCACCTACATGCACATGCACACGTGTGTACACACGCACACATATGTGCACACACACACACACACACCTCTGTCTCACCGCAGCACAGAAGCCGGAATCGTTGAGATTTTCTGAAGGAAGAGATTAAGACCCCAGGGGACATCCTGCCTTTACCGTGTGACATCTATTTCCTATGACAGCCTTCCGTCCCCTTCCCGTGGGATTCACTCAGAGTCTGCGTTGGCTTCTCACTGTCAGGAAACTGGTAGCGCCGGCCCCGGCCCCACGGAGAGCCCGGCCTCGAAGAGGTCAGAACAATCGAGTCGGAGGAAGAAGGTTATTAACTGTTTCCTGAAACCGAGTCATCGAGCTCCGAGGGCTTTGATCCGGGGAGTTCTGATGCGGGAGGATGTGGCCGGCTGGGAACTCACGCGGGGGCCAGGCTGCTGTCGTGACGCGCTGTCCCCTCACCTGGAAGGCAGGACCGACTCAGGAAGGTATTCAGAAGGTGTTTGGACGCAGCTGAGAAAGTAAATTGTTCTAGGCACGTGGCCCTCCACAGTTTGCATCCCTGTAGTGGGCTGATGACAGACGACCCATTAAAACAGCAGTCACGGCCGGGCGCGGTGGCTCACGCCTGTCACCCCAGCACTCTGGGAGGCCGAGGCGGGAGGATCGCTCGAGGTCAGGAGTTCCAGACCAGCCTGGGCAATGTAGCAAGACCCCATCTGTACTAAAAATAGAAAGAAATTAGTTGCACGGCTAAAAGTATATAGAAAAAATGAGCCGGTCATGGTGGCGCATGCCTGTAGTCCCAGCTACTCGGGAGGCTGAGGCAGGAGGATCGCTTGAGCCCAGGAGTCTGAGGCTGCTGTGAGCGAGGCTGACGCCACGGCACTCTAGCCCGGGTGACAGAGCGAGACTCTGTCTCAAAAAAAAAAAAAAAAAAAACCCAGAGCACGTTGGTAGCAGGAAAGTGACATTGCCTCGGCTGGTCTCGAACTCCTGACCTCGAGCGATCCTCCCGCCTCGGCCTCCCAGAGTGCTGGGATGACAGGCGTGAGCCACCGCGCCCGGCAGCTCTGTGGTTTTTTTAAATGTCCTTTAGCTATGAGTCTGGTGCTCAAAAAGAATCCGACGAGGACATGTGAACAGTGGGGACACGCTGAAGCTCTCGGGACAGAAGCCCAGCGTCCGGGAGCCGGGGGGTCTCAGGAAAGGTGGGCTTCTCTCCCTCCACGGAGGGTCCCGTCACCTGCCTGGGTTAGGGTCCAGCCCACTCGATTGTTCCGGAGCTGCTGGCCGGGTTTGACACATCGGCAGGGGGACAGTGACACATGACGCTAGAAGCGATCGTCGTACTGTTTTGCCGTCTGGTCGAGGCAACGCGGCCATCGGGAATGAATCTGAAACTTGATGGAAGCCGATGGAACTTAGGACGCAGGCAGTGGCCTTCCGTTCCCCATTGTGTCCCCAAATAGTCACGCTCCGGCCACCAGGCGCTCCTTTTGGGGCTGTGCCCTAGAGGCACGTGGCTGACGGGGTCAGGCAGGCTCCAGGGGGAAGAATCTAGAACGGTTAAAGCGTTGAAAAGTCAAACCACCGAGAAAGGAGGATCCCGGCCGGAGGTTGGAGCTGCGTTGTTTTGAGAAGGAAACGCGATCGGAACGGTAGCAAGGCTGGAGCCTTGAACTTCAGCTAGATCTAGAGAAGGACTTCCCGGCTTGCAGGGAGGATTATAGTGTCATGGCTCAGGGCAGCTGTGCAGCCTTCGTCTTCCCCTGGAAACGCTCAAGGAGAAATGGCAATGTCACTCTGCACCCGGAGTGCCATCTGTGCCCGGCCCTCTTCCCCATCCGGTCACCCGCGACGGCAGGGTCATTTCCTGTGCCCCGGCGTCACTGTTCGGTCCCGCCTCCCTGGCTGGCACGGCTCTGCCAGGAAAGTCTCCTTGTGGGTTTTTTGTTTGTTTGTTTGTTTGTTTTTTATTTTTCTGAGACAGAATTTCGCTCTGTCGCCCGGGGTTGGAGTGTCGTGGCGTCAGCCTCGCTCACAGCAGCCTCAACCTCCCGGGCTCCAGCGATCCTCCTGCCTCAGCCTCCCGAGTAGCAGGGACGACAGGCACGCGCCACCACGCCCGGCTCATTTTTATTTTTTGTAGAGATGGGGTCTTGCTATATTGCCCAGGCTGGTCTGGAACTCTTGGCTTTAAGAGATCCTCCTGCCTCAGCCTCCCGAGTAGCTGGGACGACAGGCATGCGCCACCACGCCCGGCTCATTTTTTTTTTTTTCTCTATATATTTTAGTTGGCCAGATCATTTCTTTCTATTTTTAGCAGAGAGCCGGAACACGCGTGTGCAAAAGTGTGTGGATTTGTGCGTGCACGGATTTATTTGCTGCCACAGAAGGATCTGCTAGGGGCCAAACGGGAAGGGTCCCACGAGCAGGTTCCTTAAGGAGGTTATGTCCTTAAGCCAAGATGACTCCGGCTTTCTGGATCCTTCCCTTGGAATTTCCCGGGGAGGGATGAAGGGCCTTCCAGATTTTTCTCTGACAGTTGTCAGGAATGCCCGGGTGTTTCCCTTAAGCTAACAAACGATCACCCGCCCCATCAGCTCGACAAACAGGCCCCTAATTAGCGAATTGGCTAATGACAGCTGCCTCGGGGGTCATTAGTCCTGACAGACAGCGGCCCTGGCGGTGTTCCGGGCACTGCGTGACTGTCACCGGGTGTGCTGTCAGGCTCCGTGGGAAGTTGGAGCCGGGGACACGTGTCATAATGCCCCCCGCCCCCGCCTTTTTGCCTTTTATATCATTTCCTTGGGTCAGAGACAGTAACCCCCGTTTTCCAAACAGATACGGATTTCTAAGTATGGGTTAGAAACAAGAGAGTTTTTTTGTTTGTTTTTTGAGACAGAGTCTGGCTCTGTCGCCCGGGCTAGAGTGCCGTGGCGTCAGCCTCGCTCACAGCAGCCTCAGCCTCCCGGGCTCAAGCGATCCTCCTGCCTCGGCCTCCCGAGTCGCTGGGACTACAGGCATGCGCCACCACGCCCGGCTCATTTTTTCTATATATATTTTTAGCTGTCCAGCTAATTTGTTTCTATTTTTAGTAGAGACGGGGTCTCGCTACATTGTCCAGTCTGCTCTCGAACTCCTGACCTCGAGCGATCCTCCCACCTCGGCCTCCCCGAGTGCTGGGGTGACAGGTGTGAGCCACCGCCGTGCCCGGCCTCTTTCTTCATTTAAGGAGCAGGACGGCTTCCACGTTACAGGAGTCCCCCGGGGATTAAATGAGATACTACCTTAGTGCTATGTCCGGTGAGCTGTAATCACCCAGGAAATCCGTTTTTTCAGCTGGTTTGGGCTTTTGGGAAACGCCACCCCCTCTTTGTGGTCCAAAAGCGTCGCTCTTGGCTGGAGAGAGGGAGGGCCACCGAGGAGGGTGTCACTCGGTGGTGGAGACAAGACTGCGTGTGAGAGCTGTCCTGGCCGGCTTGGCACGGGGGTGGTGGAGGCGGGAGAGGGGACAGAGCTCCGGGCGTGCAGCCGGGCCGGCCGGGCCTCGGTGCCACCTGCCGGGCTGAGACGTCACGAGGACGAGCCGGTGCCGGGGCGGGGGCGGGGGCGGGGGGACACGTACCAGTCCCACCTGGTCCCCGCGTGCTGCTCGTCCAGGATTGGACGGCGCGTCCGGAGTCGGGCACCCCCCGCTGGCACGCCCAGGGACCCTCGGGAAGGGGGCCGTCCTCGTTGCAGTGAACATTCCTCAGGTACGGGGGCTGCAGGACTTACTTCTGGAAGGTTCTCAGGGTGCTCTGGGTACCTCGTGCATTTAAAAAGCAGCCGTTTACAAAACAATGTTTCTAGAAACGTGAGCTGTCCGTCTGCAGCTTAACACAGGGCGGCGGCAGCGGGCTGGGGCTGAGCTCGGAGAGGATGCACCTAACTTTCTGGAATGTTCTGAGCCCAGGCCCAGCCCCCCTCCCCCCGCCTGGCTTCAGAGAGAGCCTTCGCATTTCGGGGGCTGCGCTTTCTTTCTCCCCCCCCGTCTCGTTGCATTCTTGCAGACAAATGGGTGACATTTCTCCCAGGGGACATTTGTCTGCCCTTCTGTGTCCCGTTGTTCCCGATAAATCCCAGAGGCGAGAACTGATATGGAGGACACATTTCCCCGTGGCCCGGTTTCTCCTGATCTGGGGGTCCGGGGGGTGTCCTGTGGGGTTGGCCGGTTTGAAGGGACAGCAACGCAGGTGACAGGAGAGAGCCCGGGGGCAGTGGCAGTGCCCCAGCTGCCCCAGCTGTCCTGCAGAATTGCCTCCCCCCCTGCCAGGGAAAAAGGAGACCCCGAGGGCAGAACTCGGAGGGGAGGTGGCCGGGGCGCAGGGCCCAAGACCCAGGTCTAAGCTGTGACTTAACAGTGCTCCTAACGGGGTCGCCAGAAGGGTTGGAACCTCGGCCGTCCCCCACGGTCCCAGAGGGGGCTGGTCTGCGGGGAAATGCCGGCAAGGGCGGCCGTCCCCCAAGGAAAAAGCAGCTTTAAAAGGCCCAGAGTTGGGGCCGGGCGCGGTGGCTCACGCCTGTCATCTCAGCACTCTGGGGAGACCAGCCTGGGCAGCATAGCAAGACCCCGTCTCTAAATAAAATACAAAAAAATCAGGCCGGGCGCGGTGGCTCACGCCTGTCACCCCAGCACTCTGGGAGGCCGAGGCGGGAGGATCGCTCGAGGTCAGGAGGTCGAGACCAGCCTGAGCAAGAGCAAGACCCCGTCTCTACTAAAAATAGAAAGAAATTAGCTGGACAACTAAAAATATATATAGAAAAAATTAGCCGGGCGTGGTGGCGCATGCCTGTCGTCCCAGCTACTCGGGAGGCTGAGGCAGGAGGATCGCTGGAGCCCAGGAGTCTGAGGTTGCTGTGAGCGAGGCTGACGCCACGGCACTCTAGCCCGGGCGACAGAGCGAGACTCCGTCTCAAAAAAAAAAAAAAAAGAAAGAGGAAACCGGGCGTGAGGTTTTGGGGACAGATTCTTCCAGCTGACAAAGCCACACAGAGGCTAGACCTGTTCCTCCCTGCTGCCTCCACCTCTTCTCTGCAGGGCACGGTGCCTGCAGACTGCGGCCTGGAGGTGGCCCCGGGGGGGACAGGGGAAGCCCCCAGGCCTGGGTGGCATCACTGGGCTGGGTGGGCAGTGTAGGAAGTGCCAACCCCGACACTCAGTTGACACGGGGTCCTGTGTCCTACGCCGTCGAGTGTCTCATCGCTTGCTGTGCTGAACCGAGTAGCTCCCTTTGCCTGGGTTCCCCACGGTGGCTGGGGTGCGCCCTGTCCCAGCCAATGTTGTAAGCTCAGGGACACCGGGCAGGAGGACAGGTGACCTGCGGGTGTCCCCCTGCGTGTGCCCGAAGGAGAGCTGCGAAGCACGTAATCCTGATCGCTTTCACTGCTGAGAATCTTGCAGAACCGTTTTCTGCGTTTTCCTGGCTCCGTCCCACGTCCTCGGCCACCAGCCGGGTCCAATCCGATAGACGGTGTCCCGCGTCGCAGTCAGTCTGTCTGTAGCTCGGGAGGGTCCCGGCGGGGGGGCGCGGGGGGTCTTCGTTTCCCAGCTGTGCGACCGTCACCGCTCTGTGCCTCAGTTTCCCCATCGGTAAGACGGAGCTGCCAGGAGGCGTGCCGGGGGCGCATGTCAGCACTCAGATGGCAGCCGGCCCACGCTGCGACATGTGTCAGGGCGTGTGTGTGTGCGCGTCTATGTTGCGTGACAGGGACAGAGAAAGGGGAGAGGCACGGGGAACCCGGGATGACACAGAATCAATCACAAACTACCCCGAGGAGTCCCGGGCCCGTGTTCGAATTCAGCACGATCTATAGTTCCACTCTTTTCTTGTCACTTGTTTTTTTTTTTATTTATTTATTTTTTTTTTTGCTTCACAATTTAAAAAAAGGGAACCTGTATTTTTTTTTCCTTTTTCTTTTTTTTTCCTTTTTCTTTCTTTTTTTTTTTTTTTCTTTTTTTTTTTTTTTTTGCGGCCTCTAAAACTCTTTTGACAAAAGGAAGAAAAAGCAGCAAAGTGCCCTCCAGTCTGGCAGAGCAAGACCCCACTCAGCAGTGGGATGCCGAGAAATTTTAATTTCTCTCTCAGATATTTCTGCAGATTTGCAGTTTTTGCTTGTTACGCACGAGTTTTAAAAATCAGGGGAGACGCGTTGTGCAAATGTGTGTGAGTCGCGTGCTCAGGGTCACGGGTGAGCCACGGCACAGGGAGGACCCTGGGTGGCCGCTGAGCTGTGCACGGCTTGGGGGGGGGACTGTCCCACCCTGTCCCCCAGCCCCGTCCCCCAGCCCCGCTCCCCAGCCCTGGAGGGGCTCCGGGCTCAGGGAGGGAGCCTGGCGCGGACCCCAGACCCAGCGCCCGGCCGCTCAGCGTCACCTGCGGTTTGAGCCCGAGCCACCAACCTCAGGGCTTGGCCCCTGTGACCTTCCTCTCCTTTCTAGAACAGGAAACACAGTGTTTTCTCTGCGGGTTCGGGGGCTGCTGTGGCCGCCGGGGGCTCAGCCCCGTGTCTGGCCCCCGGCCGTCCCCTTCCTTCCTCCACCTGCTCTTGTCGCCCGCAGGCCCCGCAGGGTAGAGCCCGTGTGTGCCCGTCTGCAGGCCCAGATCCTGGGCTGCTACCGCGCCCACCTGCACCAGGTGCTGCTGTGCTCCCACCTGGTCAAGGCCTACGAGCGCTGCGTGAGCGCCGCCCGCAAGGTAAGGCCCGGCCACCTCCTCCTGCAGGGACAGGGACGGGGACTGGGACAGGGACAGAGGCGGGGCGCCTGCGGGTTTGGAGATGGCCCTGCCTGCCCGTCTGCCCGAGTCACGCGCTCCGCCTGGGGGTCTCTTGACCTGCCCAGGGAGGGAGCCTGAGGTCGTGGGGCTCCAGTCCCCGGTCGCCCGCTGCTTTGCACACTCGGCCTGCACGCTTCGCACACGCTTTGCACACTCGGCCTAAGTGCTTTGCACACTCGGCCCACACGCTTTGCACACTCAGCCTGCAGCCTTTGCACACTCGGCCCACACGCTTTGCACACTCGGCCTAAATGCTTTGCACACTCAGCCTGCAGCCTTTGCACACTCAGCCTAAGTGCTTTGCACACTCGGCCTAAGTGCTTTGCACACTCGGCCTAAATGCTCTGCACACTCGGCCCACACGCTTTGCACACTCGGCCTAAATGCTTTGCACACTCGGCCCACACGCTTTGCACACTCGGCCTAAGTGCTTTGCACACTCGGCCCACACGCTTTGCACACTCGGCCTAAGTGCTTTGCACACTCTGCCCACATGCTTTGCACACTCGGCCTAAGTGCTTTGCACACTCGGCCTAAATGCTTTGCACACTCGGCCCACACGCTTTGCACACTCGGCCTGCACACTTTGCACACTCTGCCTGCACACTTTGCACACTCGGCCTAAGTGCTTTGCACACTCTGCCCCCATGCTTTGCACACTCTGCCCCCATGCTTTGCACACTCGGCCTAAGTGCTTTGCACACTCTGCCCACACGCTTTGCACACTCTGCCTAAATGCTTTGCACACTCGGTCCATGCGCTTTGCAAACTCTGCCTAAATGCTTTGCACACTCTGCCCCCATGCTTTGCACACTCTGCCTAAAGGCTTTGCGCACTCGGCCTAAATGCTTTGCACACTCAGCCTAAAAGCTTTGCACGCTCCTCCTGCACGCTTTGCACACTCTGCCTGCTGCTGTCATCCGAGCCTTGGACACCTGGCCCAGGACAGGGTGGTCCGTGTGGTGCCGTGTCCTGTTGGGCCGGGTAAAGTCAGTCCCCACCTCCAGGTGCCGACCCTCATCCGAGCTCGTGTGTGCCACTGCTTTCTTACCCTTTGGCACTTGGGGGTCAGAGCGTGGAGGCCCCCCCTGCCCCGGTGCAGGTGGGAGTCATGGCAACGGCCGGAGGGGGGGCGGGAGTGGGTGCCGCCGTCCGGAGCTGCCCGCCTGGCCTCCCCGGCGGGGGTCCCAGCCCACACGTGCCCTCCGGTCCCCCCCCCCACCAACCCCAGTGGGCCGAGGCTGCCCTGCACACCTGACACAGGGTCCCTAAGCCCTGCCAGCTCCTGCTCCTCCTCCCACGGTCCCCTCTGCTCCTCTCTGTCCCAGGTCACTCCTTGCCCCTCGCCGGGCCACCTCCCACCTAGGGCAGCATCATGGGCTCTGGGGGCTCCGGCTCGGACTCCACTGGGGAGTCAGCGTGCTTGTTAGAACATATTGAAACAGGCTGGGCCACGCCGTGCACGGTCCTCACGCCGACCTGGGACTTCCTCTCCCGCTTGTCGACAAGGCGCAGGCATGTCCCCAAATCCTTCCCCTACGCCAAGCCTGGGCACCTCACGTCCCGGCTCAGCCCACTCCTAACCTTTCACCGAGGAGAGGATCCGGGTCCCGCTGCGGTCCCCCCCGCCCCCGGGTCCCCCAAGCCCTGGACTCTGTCCTTCCCACCCAGCCCCCGACGGTGGCAATTTTCAGCCTCTACCTCCCCCGCCCCCGGCAAGAGCAAGCGTGTGTCTTTCCGAACCACGTGTCGTCAACGTGTCTTCATGGCACCAAAGCAAACGCGTGATCCCCAAGGGTGACAGATTGGGTGACAATCCAGGCGCCCTGGGAGCGGCTCTGGGACGCGGCCAGGCCTGTCACTCCTCCCCAGTCCCCCCCGTCCGCCCCCGACCTCACCAAAGGGGAAGTTGGAGGCTGAGCACCCCGGCTCCCGCCACGTGTGTGTGTTTGGGGACAGCGTGTCCCCCCTGACTCAGCACCCCGACACCCATGTGACACCCCGTGCACGACACGTGGCTGGTGCTGGGGGGGTTCCTGCCACCCCCCGCCGCCCCCCACCGCAGACAGCTCCTGGCAGAGCCAGGAAGGGTGGAGTGAAGGACGCCTAAGAGCAATTCGTTTCTGGAAGCTTCCAGGGGGACAAGGGACAGAAGCCCACGAGGTCAGGAAGCCGGCAGGGGGCGGGGGCAGCGCTGTGTCCCGTCCTGAGGACGCACGTCGGCTCGGCCCAGAGACGCCTCCGTGTGTGTGGATGTGCACAGCAAGCCCGGGGACGCGGCCGGTTCTCAGCGGTGACAACCTGGCCGCGTGGACCTTTGTCACAAGCACACCGCGGGGCTCTGTCTCTCTCTGAGCTCCAAACCCAGACTTCGCGGAGCACGGAGAGAGAGCGGCTTGCTCGCTGTCCGGTTGCGCAGGATGCGCACTGCTCAAGCCCGCGAGCGCCTGTCTCCCGCTAGGCGCTGCGCGGAGACTCGGTGCCAGGTCTGGGCCCGGCTGGTGACAGGGGGAGACCGAGTCACAGCCGATGCTCAGGGGGCTGAGACCTCCTGGCGCTGAGCCGGGGCCGCGGGGTTGTCCCCAGGCACGAGGGGACCCTGACGGAGCTCTGAACCTGTTGTCTTCGCAGGGCTGAGGAGCAGCCGTCATTCCTGGCCCCGGCGGCGGCGGCGTGGAAGGAGGGACCAATCGTGGGACATCCGTCCGCAGAGCCCTGGGCGTCCCCCCCCGCCCCTCCCTGCCGTGTCTCACTGGGGACCTCGTCCAGCCTCCGAGCCCAGGGTAGCCGAGCGTGCGTGTCACTGTGTGGGAACAAATAAAGCAGGTGTCTTTGGTTTCAGTCACTCGCTGTCCCCGGCCACTCCGCTAGCACCTGCCCGGCAGGGGAGGTGGCATCGGGCGAGCCCGTGGTCACACGGCGGGCGGCAGCAGCAGGCCACCGCGGAAGCAGGTACAACAGGGCACCAGGGGACAGCAGGGAGGAGAAGGGGCGGCTTCCGGAAGGTGGCGCTGTCTGCGCTCAGTCCCTCGCTGGGGACGGCGACACAGGCCAGGGGGTTGGGGTCCGAGAGGAGCAAGCCAGGGCGTGACGACAGGTGACCAAGCCGCAGACGGGGCAGCAGGGCCCGGGGACGGGTGTGGCACCAGGCTGGCGGGCGGGGCAGGTCCCCGGGGTCGGGGACACTGTGGAATCTCAGGGACAGGGACTCCCGAGCGAGCGAGGCAGGGCCGGACACCAGAGAGTGCCACAGCCGGCCGAGGGCACTGAGCAGACTCGAGGTGGCTCCTGAGTCTCCGAGCCGGATGTCCAGGGCGTCTACTGACCAAGCCAGGCAGGGACAGGGCAGGGCCGGTGACGAGTGGGGTTGGGGACGTGCTGTCCCTGAGCCCTGGTGGCTTCCCCGTCCACACTGCGGCTCCCACCCTGTCGGCGAGGGTTTGGGGCTGGCACTTGGGGTCCCCGGGTCACTCTGCCGGTGGCCTTGGGCTTCCTGCTGAGGCTCCTCCGGGGCATCCCCAAGTCCCCTGGAGCAGAAAGCCATTGTCCCGAGTCAGCCTTGATTCGGGCCCAGCAGAGTCTCAGCTTCTCCCCGAGACTGTCACACTCCGAGCTCAAGGGACGGCTGGGCCTTGGGAGTGTCCCCCGCTGTCCCCCGGGTCTGGGGAGGAGGGGGCTTAAAACAGTGTCACTCCGCCAAGCTGCGTGTCGCCTGGGACGAAGGCGGCTTCGCGAGACTCCCTGTCTAAAAAGTAAGGCCACCCCACAGGGTCCCAGGTCACCCGGCTCAGGGACGTTGCAAAGTGACATCGGAGCCAGAAGTGGCTGAGGCTCCCCCCGGAGTCTTTGTCTGCCAGGGTGGTGACGTTCAGACAGGGGACAGAGGGGACCCGGGGTGGGGAACGGGCCACCAGGTGCACACGCTGCCGCCCCAGGCCCACCGGGCTCCTTCTGTCCCTTTGGCCCCCTGGTAGCCGGTCCCATAAAATCGTCATGGGCCCAAAGGGAGTGCCGTGGCATCAGCCTCGCTCACAGCAGCCTCAGCCTCCCGGGCTCAAGCGATCCTCCCGCCTCAGCCTCCCAAGTAGCTGGGACGACAGGCACGTGCCACCACGCCCGGCTCATTTTTAAAAAAATTTTTTTTTAGAGATGGGGTCTTGCTATGTTGTCCAGGCTGGTCTCAAGCTCCTCCCGCCTCGGCCTCCCAGAGTACTGGGGTGACAGGCATGAGCCACCGCGCCCGGCCCGAGAAGAACAGTGGTGACATCAGACAACCGTAGGTTCCCCAGCCCTGGTGGCAGTGGCTGCCCCCCTTCCTGGCCGCCTGCAGGGCCCGTCCAGAGGGGCTCCCTGAGCACCTGGGGCCCCTCCTTGATTGTCCCCTGTCCGCGGGCTCTCTTGTCCCCAGCTGCCCGGGCCTGCCCACCCCCGCCCCCAAATCCGCACATCCATCCAGGGACCTCGCTGTGTTTTTATAAATCCCCACTTTGTCCCCAGAGGAAGACCCACCGCTGCCCTGCGGGCCTGGCTTCACGGCCCCATCCGGCTGTCAGGAAAAGCCACCAAGGCAGGTCCCTTAGGCCTGAGCCTCAGTTTCCTCATCTCTAAAGCAGCTAAAACGGCGTCCAGCATTTGTAGCGAACATTCGTAGCCTGCTCAGCGCCCGCCTGTCTTTTAGAAATAGCTTCTCAAGTTTTCTGAGGGATCACCCTTCCCCCGGCTCTCAGGGACACCCGTTCCTGTCCCCCCTAAACGCTGTCACCCACGCAGGGTGAGGGGACCAGAGAGTAGACCCACCAGGGTCACCTGGAGCCAGGGCGTGGCGGGAGAGCGAGGTCGCGGAGCACCTGGATCCAGCCGTACCTGAAGTCCGCCGGAACTTGAAACCATCCCTTTTCGGTTGTCATTTGGAACTGCCATCTGTCACCGGCAGCAGCAGCAGAGGGAGCACTGTTGCGGGGAGTCACGGGGACGGCTGTGCCCGACATGTGTGTTCCCCTCCCCGGGTCTCTGTGTCCGTGTGGGACACACGTGTGCGTGTGTGTGTGTGTGTGTGTGTGTGTCCCCAAAGCCGTCCCTAACACCGTGTGTGCCTGGACCTCCCAGACCCCCACGTGGCCGTGCGTGGCGGGAGGTCAGGTCCGAGGGCAGAGCCCGAGCGGAGGGTGTGTCCGGCGGGGTGACCGTCCGCAGGCAGCCACTCCCTGCTCACACCCCTGCCGGGTGACCGTCCGAGGGGACTGTGGCCACCCGTCCCACGACCAGCTGGGACGTTGGAGCCATTCAGGGTCCCACCAGGAAAACAGAAATTGTCGCTGAGCAGAGAGACGGGATTGCAGAGCATTGGCCTCAAAGGAGGAGGAGGAGGAGCTGGACAGCTGGGTGGCTGGTGTCATAACCCAGAGATTAGTGGCCGTGGGAAGTCCCCTGTCACCCCGGGGCTGGAGGGACCCAGGGAGGAGGCGTGAGCGCCCGGTGGAAGCTGCCACCGCAGGGTCCTGGTCAGGGGAGCCGGAGCCACCGAGGAGATGCAGCTGCCACCCGGATTTATGGCAGCGGCAAAATATCAGAGACAACGTCAAAGCCCAACAGGGAGGGAAACGCCCAGTAAAATGTGGTAGAGGCCGGGCGCGGTGGCTCACGCCTGTCATCCCAGCACTCTGGGGAGACCAGCCTGGACAATATAGCAAGACCCCATCTCTAAATAAAATACGAAAAAAAATCAGGCCGGGCCGTGCTCAGTGGCTCACGCCTGTCACCCCAGCTCTCTGGGAGGCCGAGGCGGGAGGATCGCTCGAGGTCAGGAGTTCGAGACCAGCCTGAGCAAGAGCGAGACCCCGTCTCTACTAAAAATAGAAAGAAATTAGCTGGACAGCTAAAAATATATAAAAAAAAATGAGCCAGGCGCTGTCAAAATAAAATAAAATAAATGAAATGAAATGAAATAAATTGAAATAAAATAAAATAAAAATAAATAAAATAAAATAAAAATAAATAAAATAAAATAAAAAATAAATAAATAAAATAAAATAAAAATAAATAAAATAAAATAAAATAAAATGCGTAAGGTTTAAAAAAAAAAGATTATTCAAGCTGTATGTTGCAAGACTGTGTCCTTTATTTTATGTAAATAAACAGGAAGAAGGGAAGGAGGGACAGAGGGGACAGAGAGACAGTCAGAGAGGTCTCCAGGCAGCTTTTGTACGATGATCGCCAAAAATCTCTTGGCAAGAGAAAAAAAAAAAAACTAAATAAAACAGCACACAGGGTTGGGAGCGGGGTGTACAGTTTGTGTCTCTTGAGAAAACAGAAGGACAGGATGTCCCTGGGTATCTGCGTGTTTGTAACCTCTCTGCAAGGACACAGGGGATGTGTCACTTGCGGGCTGGAGGGAGACTGACTTTTCACGCAGCGCCTTGATGCAGCCGTGCCTGAAGCCAGCCGCCCTCGTGCCTTTCAGAGAAGTCAGTCCGCGAATGTCCCTTTGGATGGGTTTCGGCCACTGTACACCCTCTGCTGTCCCATCCACGGTTTGTGCCTCGTGTTTCCTCTGTTAATTATTTTTATTTTATTTTATTTTTTAGAGAGCTGGGGTCTCACTATGTTGTCCCGGCTGGATTCAGCGATCCTCCCGGCTTAGTCTCCCGAGTAGCCGGAACTACAGGCGTGCGCCACCATCCCCGGCTTGGGCTGTCAACTATTTTGAGGGACATTTCGGTGTTTGTCCCTGGAGCCCAGAAGAGTCCTGGCTGGCCCTGGGTGGGGGGTTTGCAGGGCGTGGGGCGCGGAGGGGCCAGTGGTGTGTGCTCAGGTCCCTGTCATGTGCCGCTGGTCCCTGTCCTCGAAGCCGGCGCCTGGCACAGGTGCCCGGGCAGGGCAGCTTGTGTGGCCGGTCAGGGCCCGAACTGGCAGGGGGACACGGGGGACACACACTGGTCGTGCCCACCCGTCTGTCCAGAAGCCTCATGTCACCTCTGCTTCTGGGCTGGTGGCCGGCAAGGCGGGGTCCCCGGTCTCTCCTGCCAGGGACAGCCGGGCCCGTGAGGCAGAGCGGCTGAGTGGGGATGACGGAACATTCCAGTCACTGCTGCTGGGCGTGAGCCCGTCCCCCACCTGGGGACACAATTTTGCACGGCCCCCCCAAAGCTGCACACACAGCCCCCCGCCACCCCTCAGCCTAGCCGGGCCCAAGCACGCCCCTGGGGACACACGCCCCAGGGTGGAGGGTGGCTGTCTGCCCCTGTCCCCCCCTGTCCCCAGGGTCCCCCTGCTCCGTCCCCTGGTGCTCCTGCCGCCTGCCCCCCTGTCCCCACCTGTCCCCAGGGTCCCCCTGCTCCGTCCCCGGGTGCTCCTGCCGCCTGCCCCCTTGTCCCCACCTGTCCCCAGGGTCCCCCTGCTCCGTCCCCGGGTGCTCCTGCCGTCTGCCCCCCCGTCCCCACCTGTCCCCAGGGTCCCCCCTGCTCCGTCCCCGGGTGCTCCTGCCGTCTGCCCCCCCTGTCCCCCCCTGTCCCCAGGGTCCCCCCTGCTCCGTCCCCGGGTGCTCCTGCCGTCTGGCCCCCCTGTCCCCACCTGTCCCCAGGGTCCCCCTGCTCCGTCCCCGGGTGCTCCTGCCGCCTGCCCCCTTGTCCCCCCCTGTCCCCAGGGTCCCCCCGATCTGTCCCCGGCACCCCCCAGGGTGACTGCCACGCCCCCAGGCCCCAGGTCCGCGGTCTGGTGCAGTCACGGCGCCCCTGGGGACCCGGGGACCCCCCTGTCCTGACCCGGCGCGGGGACCCCCCTGTCGCGCGCCGCGCCCGCGGGGGGGGGGGGCGGGGACTTAAGGCGGCGGCGGCGGCGTCGCCCTTTGAAGGCGGGTGGGCCCCGGCGCGCGCGGGCGCGGGACACAGCGCCCCCTGGCGGCCGCGCGCGCAGCCCAGGCCCCGCCCTCGCCCCGCCCCCGGCCCCGCCCCCGGCCCCGCCCCCGGCGTGGCGGCGCATGCGCGCGGCGGGCCCCGCGGGCGGCGAGAGCGAGGCGGGTCCGCAGCGGCCCATTCACGCGCGGGGCCGGCGCGGCGGGGCGGGCGGCGGGGCGCGATGGCGGGCGGCGGGGCGCGCCCCGGGGCGGCCGGTGAGTGGGGCGACTGTCCCCGGGGGGGGGGGGGGACGGCGCGTGCGTGTCCCCGTCGCTGCGGCTCCGGCCCGGGCGGCCCCGCGCGTGCGACACGGGGACGCTCGGGCCGCCGCCGCCTCCCCCGGCGCGGGGCCCCCGCGGCGCAGGCGGGGGACAGAGTCCGCGGCGGCCCCGCCGGGCTCGGGGACGGGGACGGGGCCGGGGACGGGGACGGGGCCGGGGACGGCGACCCGGGGCTGCGGCGCGTGCGCGGGACGGGCCCGGGCAGGGCCGCGCCCCCCCCCGCCCCCACCCCGGGCCCGGGGCCGCCACCGCCGGGGCCACCGCGGGTGTCGCCGCGCCCGGCCCCCCCCCCCCCCCGCCCCCAGGGTGACCCGGTCCCCGCGGGGGCGCCCGGGCCCGGCCGCGGCGGGTGGCGCGGGGACGGCGACCGGCGACTCCGCGAGGCCACCCCTCCCCCTCCCCCCCCCGTGCCCGCCGCGGGGTCCCAGGTGCGGCGGGGGGGGGGGGGGGGCGCGGGGGCCACGCCCCTTGAAAGAAAGGGGGTGGGGGAGGGGCCGGGCCCGTGTCCCCGCGGCCCCCCGTGTCCCCGCGGCCGCCCCCCGTGTCCCCGCGGCCGCCCCGGCGCCCGGCTGCGCAGTTGCTCTCACGTTGTCATGGTCGCTGCGGGGGCGGCGCCCGGCCCGGCCGCGGTGGCCCCGGAGGAGCGAGCAGGGCCCCGCCCGGGTGAAGCCACCAGGTGCTGCGCCAGGTGGCGGCACCGAGGGGCCCGGGAAGGGCATTGCGGGCAGAGCTGCCCCCCCTGGGCGGAGGCCTGGGTTTGGGGACGAGCCCCGGG